>NW_009715371.1:89853-90442 GCF_000703405.1 Apaloderma vittatum | reverse complement strand
GGCTGCCGCTGGGCGAGCCCCACACAGAAGGAACTCTAGGGGAAACCCGGTGTGATTCCTAAACGGCGCGCCTCACTGGGAAAGTAATCCTTTGCTTTTTTAGTCCTCAGGCACTTACTGGCAATGCCAAACGTTAAACCGACTGTGATTCAGACTGCTGAAGATCATCACATGATATTTGTAAGAACTATATAAAGGAAAAAAAAAAAAAGGATTTCCCGTCTGTTTTTTTCTTTTAGGTTAGACTTCTAAGACAACTTCCAAGTTTCTCTCTGCACCCTCAAAGAGCCTGCCGTTCCTACAAGCTGAAACGTCTTCGCACAGCTGCTGAAAGCCGAGCAGTGCAGGCGCGGTGTGCCGCGCTTCCAAGAGCCCTGGCAAGCGGCACCAGCCGCGGTGTCGGCACGGCGCCAGGGTCCACAGCAGCGGTCCCTGCTGCACGTCCCAGCCCACACCATTTTCCTGATCCCCCACTCAGCTCATCTCCCTGGCAAGAAGCTCTGCCTGTTCTTTAGCCTACGTTTTCTTAGTTTAACCCTAGGAGGAGTTTGACTTGGCTGCAGCTCGTGCACGGCTCTTCGTCCTCCCG
>NW_009715371.1:84721-89834 GCF_000703405.1 Apaloderma vittatum | reverse complement strand
AACGCCTGATCGGCCAGCCTGAACACACCACGGCAGCTAAACCGCCCCCGAGCTCCTGTTCGGACAGTGCCACCACTTCTCCGTCCTGCACTCTTCCTCTGGCACTGGGGGTGGAGGAGGGAGCCATCTGCCCAGCCTTCCTGCCCCAGGATGGGCCCTCTCTGGGCACCTGTTGTTCCGCCAGCCCCTGCTTATGGCCATAAGGTGAAGCTGTGACCCAGGCGCTTCTTTCCTCTTGTCAGGAAATGGCTGCCTAGATTCTCGAGGGAAAATTCACAGAATTCGAGTGGCTAGGGGGAGTATGTGCCCCCAAGATATGCCCCCACGTTCGGTCCCCATGTGTTGCCTGATGTAGTCGAGAGCTGGTGTCCCTGGCGACAGGGAGGCTGAATTGAAATGATCTCTAAGGTCCTTTCCAGCCTAGGCCATTCTATGACCTAAGACCTCTATGATACATGTAGAGCAAGAAATACAACTTTATCAGTAACAGTGCAGTGATGCCCTGCAGCCTGAGCTTACCTTCATCCCGGAGAAACCCAATGTCAGCCCAGCCCTCTAGCTGGCAGTCCTCGCCCTCTCCTTCCCTCCCTCTTCCCTCCTCTGGTGAGGCAGAGGCCAGCAGGACACCAAGCCTCCTTTCTGGGGCATCCCCAGATTGCCCTTTGCTGCCCCCAGACTGCCTTGGCAATGCCTGCTAAGCCCAGACAGACCCAGAGGCGGTGGGCGGTTGATGCTGTGATCAGAGAGACCACATTGCAGTGGTGGCCATTTGAATCAGCTCAAGGTTTAATCGCTCCGGTTTAGACTCAAGAATGGTGGCTCTGCTGCACAGAACACCCCAACAGCTGGCATTTTTGGCAGGACTGCCTGAGCCTCGAGTTGTGCAAAACCCAGCTCGACAGCTGCCCTGCTTCCTGGCTTCCCACCCAGGAACAACGATGGACCCACTGCAGTTCATGTGCCGTGGTGGGGAAGGGTGGCTATGCAGCAGCCAAAATCAGGGCCTTGGTGAATGTAGGCAGGATGGGAGAAAGGAGGGAGAGATGCTCAGAGGCGTGTCTGACCTTCTCAGGGCTTACATGAGAGACTTGCGCAGTGTTTGTAGTGCATCAACCAGCTCCCCAGGGAGTGAAAACAGCCATGGCTGGGCATGGGGACTTGGAGGGCAGAGTGTCCCACAATGACATTGCATGAATATCTGTATTTGTGAGGTTTTGTTTGTAAAGGCTTCTGCTGTGCAGCCATCAGACATCTCTCCCTGGGCTGCAACACCCAGCAAACAACGGTAAAAAAACATTTCTTGGTGTCCAGAGGGAACCTCCTGAGTTTCAGTTTGTGTCCATTGCCTCTGGTCCTATCACTAAGAAGAGCCTGGCTCCATCCTCTTTACACCTTCCCTTCGTGTATTTATATACATTGATGAGATAGCTCCTCAGCCTTCTCTTCTCCAGGCTGAACATTCTCAGCTCGCTCGGCCTTTCCTCATACATCAGACAGTCCAGTCCCTTAATCATCTTTGTGGTCCTTTGCTGGGGTCTCTCCAGTAGCTCCATGCATATTTTACTTGGCCACCTAGAAATGCCCCCGAGAATTAACGCTAGCTCACTCAGCATTCAGTCTCCTGGGGTTATTTCCATCCTGACCACTTGCATGTCTCTTCATTTGAAGTGATACTCGTGGCCCCAAGCAGAGAATGCAGAGCAGCCTGACTCCTAGGAGTGTGATGCCTGAGGAATACACTGTGAAATCTGGCCTTCATGTGAACACTTCCAGGTCCAGAAATCATGCTTACGGACCTAATGGTGTCTGCAGCCATGGCCAAAGGACCAGTCTGTCCTCTCTTTAACTTGCCAGATTCCAGAGACCAGCAGGCACTTGGAGCAGGTCCTCTCAGTTGAGCTTTATGTAATTTCTTAGCAGCCTGAGAAACAAAACTTGAAGGACACTCTCTGCTAACTGTGCTAACAGCATTGGTTTGCTGAGAGGGTTTCAAAGCAAAGCCGAGGTCTAGTCCAAACCTAAGTACCCTCCCACAAAGTTGTAGAAACCACTATCCATAAACTCGTTTTTTGGATTAGGAAACTTAGAGAACATATATCCAAGTTTATTTCACTATTTCAAAAGCCCCCCCTGTCCGCAGGGGAGGCCATACTAATTGCTTTCTAAAGGCCTGTTTTATATTTCTGAAGTTTTCCTACTGACTTCACTGAAAGCTAGATCAAACTCTGAACTCTTTAAAGTGAGTATCTCATCTGTACACTATTTACAAGCAGAATGTGGTGTGTCGTATTGGGCTTGTCATAGAAAATACAGATTAATATTCAAGTGTAGGATGAACATTTTCATTGGCAAGGCAACTAACATAGAACTTTCTTATAAGAAGGGCTAGCCCTTCAGGAGTTGTGATATTTCTTTTTTTGATTAGAAAGATAATGTCAATATTGAGTGATGCTTTTTGTATTTCCTATAGCGTCTATGTGTTCAGAGAACTAGATCATGAGTGTTTTTGGCTTCCAAATGATTAACTGTTCACATAAAGCACTGTCACATTGCTCCACTTTTAATATTGGTCCTGTGAATTAATGTGGAGACATAGCAATGAGAATTTAATCCCATCTGCCTCAGCCTAATGCACATGACACTCTTGCTCCGGTTCTCTGCATTTGGCTCATCCCTCTCTGCTTTTGCACTGCGAGGGAAACTGGGGCTTTCTTCTATGTCTTGCTGCTTAGATTGGTAGGCACACATCTATAAAAATATTTACCACTTTTTTTTTTTTTTAAGGCTCTTGCTTTGGCATTTTTTATTCACACCCTGGAGAGACACCTGAAACAAAAGAAAACAGTACCTGGATGTTGCTTGTGCAACGCTTGTAATTAAACCTTGCACAATGACAAAAACCCTCCTGCCATTTGTTAAGATTTTCCCCACAGCATTATACATCCTCTTAATTAAGAGCAGAAGCTAAGTAATACCTATTTTATTCTCTCTTGCTTCCAATTAGTCATCCATTGATCATTACCCACTCAACATTTGAAAATTAACAGAGCCCCCACTCTCTGCAGGACCGGAACGTGTAGTCCTTCAGAAATGACACGTCTAGAATAATGTGAGGGGAGCTGCGTGGGCGAGTAATGGGGCGAGAAATCAGGGGAAGGGGAGGAGAAGGCCACCCAAGTGGAACAAAAGACATGTAACATATGCAAATATTCAGTATGCGGTATGTGTTTTATACGCTGGATGTATATGAGGTCATATACAAAGCTCAGCTGGCAGCCGCGCTGCTTTTGGGAGGCGTGGGGGTTTGAGGGAACACTTGAGCTCTCGTATGACTAAACGCACCTAGTCCTCTGTCTTTAAGATGCAAAACAGTTCCTGATTTGGCTCTTTGCCTCTGCGTTTTTTTAGGAGAGCAGGGGTTAGCATCCAGTTCTCCGTTGTCACCGGGACTGTGGGCTGTATCAACACAGTCCCCACCAAGCCACCCCAAGCCCCAGATGCAGCTACAGGCAGTCATGACCAAGCTGCTGCTGACGGCCAGGACCACAGTGGCTCTGGTAGCCAATGGAGCCTCCAGAGAAGCCGCAGGCTCCTTCTGCATTGTCGGTCTCCCCCAGGAGCCTGGCCCAGCAGCAGGGGTGGCCCTGGTCTTGGTCAGTGCCAGAAGGGGTGTGCTGGGACCACTGCTCTCCTTTCCCGACATCAGGGATCTTTCCTGTACAAGTAGCATCTTCTAGCTGGAGAAATCCAGCAGTGTAGCAGGGCTGGAAGGCAGCCCAAAGCCTAAACTGCAGTGTGAATAAAGCGCAGGGGATGCCAGGGCTTTTGGGCAGGCCTCCGGCATGAGGCTGAGCCCCTGGTTCACCAAGTAAGGCTACAGCGTGATCAGAAATCTTCCCTGAGTCCTTTTTTCTTTTTTTTTTCCCCAGATGAAAAATCCATCCATTACAGGGCTTAAGGATTTTAGATGAAGCTGTGACAATCAGTAGCTGAGCAAAATTCACAAGACTCTGGGTGTGGGGGCTAGGTCACAAATGCTGATGCACAAAAAAGCAAACCAAAGGCCTTGGCAAGCTTTAGCCTGCCTGTAGAGGAAGGAGGATAATCTCATTTCTTTGCTCTTTGCCCTTTTCGCTATTCACAGAGCTTAATGCCGGGTTATTGCCAACAATGAGCCGAACAATCAAACTTCCATCTGGCCTGGTCAGGCAGATGCGACACTTGCCCTCCAGTCACAGGCACACCAGTCCTGCAATTCCCCAACCCTCACCTAGCTTGAACACCCACTATTTACCTCTACTCTGTAACAGAGAATATATTTACATTTGATAACAGAAACGGCAGTTCATGCTCACCAGCCTGCTCTAATCTGATCACCTAAATCCCTGGGCACAGTGAAACACAGGCCCTCTGAGCACAGCTGGTGCTGCAACCTTTGGATCTCCCCCTGTGCGACACGACACACAGCCCGGCAGCTAACGACCCATTTTTCCCAGGAGAGCACCCTTCTCCCCTTTCGACCCTCCTGCATACTCACACCACAGGCCCCAATCTGCAGCCATGCCCTTGGGAGAGATGTTTTCTCTCCCTGACTTTGAAATCAGCTGCAGGTTGCTCTCCGCAGTAGCCAGAGACCAGCAGCATCACTGGGCTGCTACCGCCCTTCTCCTGGCCTGGGAATAGGGATTAGAAGTGATCACATAGTGGGAGCTAGTGAAAATAAATTTAAAAAAAAAAAAAAAGGAAAAGAAAAAGGTTAAAGAAAAGAGAAGCTGTTTTGTTGTTGTCCTCTAATCTACTCATGTCCCAGTCTTAAATTTTGGTTACGCATTCAGCTGCGTGGGAGGAATACAAGACGGATTGACGCTTGCATAGGTATAGATGTTTTTGTGTGCGAATTGCATTTTGAGATATGGATACACGCTGTGTTAAGAACACTGGATGTATTAAAAGTCAACAGAAAATATCTCGCAGACTTAAGGGAAGCTGGAATTTTCCCTCTAATATTGAAAATGAACCTCAGTAACCTGGTTTCAGCCGGCAGAAATTCTGACAAATTCAGAAGCACTGAGAAGGAAGGACTAAACACCCTATGCCAGTGGCATCCTGGCAA
>NW_009715371.1:0-84690 GCF_000703405.1 Apaloderma vittatum | reverse complement strand
AGCCTTCTTTCCCTTTTTTGCTGAAGGGTTCTGATTTTTGCTGAAGGGTTCTGGTTTGGTCTGTGCAGGAAAACCTGAAACTGAAGTGCTCCGTTCTTCAGTTAAGATGGCAGGGAATGCTGCCCCGACTGACAGGAGCCCCTTCAGCGATAAAATTTCTCTGTGTATGAGTCACAGGAAATTATAATCACTGCTACCGAGACTGCAGAACACAATGAGATTTCTGAGCTACAAACAGGCTTCAATTATTCTTGAGAGACAGACAGACCCTCAAACTGACACAACTGGAGAAAATAAATATCCTTTTGTCTGCACTGCTGGTGGTAATTTCCCATTAGACAGGAAAAGACTTCTTTGATGAATTAATATTGTCTACACATTAGAAGAGGAGCTACTGTGTATCTCCTAAAGCTCTTGCATGCTTGGGTTCAGCCTTATGTGAGGCCTTTAAACCCCTTGAGTACAATGAGGTAGCTTTCATTAGCGTACTATATTTTTTATTCCAGCATGTAAGGAAAGGGTGGTGCATATTAAAATAAATTTAAGCAACTTCTCACTCACCTTGAAGTTACGTGGCAAGGTCAAATACATTTAGAAATCAGCCTTCTCGGTCTGCAGGTAATCCGTTCAAGTCTAGAAGCTTCAGGAGAAACACTTGCACTGGTGACAGATTTTCCATTTGTGATTGTTCTTGTAATTTTAGCAGTTAATCACTTTCCTCTTTTGTATTTACTTTGCTTTTCTACAGTGGTAATTAAATCAAAACCAGAGCGCCACACAGAACTAAGTCGAGCACTGTTTGCAGAAGCCAAAGAACATTGTGTTAGTGCCTTTGACAAACTTTGGACCTTTTTGAAGACCCACCAAGGCTCACATCATTTCCTTCTCACAGAAATATGTTAACAGGTGTTAATCATGCTAACCATCCCTTTCATGTCAGCGTTGCATTTCCGCCTGTCATTTTTCCTGGGACTGGAATTGGATTAAGCTTGTTCTAGAGATGCTCGGGTCACCCCATGGAGTCCTTTCAGCTGCTGGTAGGTCACCTTCTCTGGAGCTTCGCCACCACACCATGGATCAGTTGGAAGGCAGATGGGCTGGTGGGGCAGTGTTTGGCTGATTGTTTCTTTTCTGGATGAGATTTATTTAAATTACATTATATTAAAAAACTTACTGGAGGGAACAGGAGATTCTTAGTCTCTTAATTCTGCTTTTACAGGCATCACACAGCTATTTGTGGTGTATACACCACTCAATAAAAGGTTTTTATTAATTTATGGCAAAAATGCTAACGACCTTGTTTAAATTTTTGCTAATGTTTTTATTTGAGAGATTAAAAAACCCAAACAACAAAACTCCCAACATTAAGAAAAAGAAGCAGAAGAGCTACCGACGAGAAATGGTCTGGATTTGCCACTCAGCAGCGGCATCAGTTTGCACACCAGCCAGCTGCAGGCGGAGACGTGGCAGAGACTGACATGGTACTCATAGACTGAATGCGATACAGGAAACAGCAAACCCAAGAACCAGAAATAAAGGCCATAAAACCCCAACAACGTCCCGTCCGAGTCTTACTTCCAACGAGAAACATAGGCAAAACCTCATGTTTTAGGCTCATCCCGCATTACAAATGGAAACTGCACTGAAGTTTGTGGCATAGCAAAGGAACTTGGCAGAGCGGCCGCGCTTTGCCACCCAGCATCGGGGCTGAGTACGTGACATTTTTGGCATCGCCAGCCCGCTGAGTTACTACGGAGTCCTCAGTTCAGTGGATGACATTTTAAGGCAGGGGGGTAGCTGTGGGGAAAAAAGAGGACCACGGCTTGCTTTGTAAGCACTAAGAGAGGAAGCTAAAAGTCCAAGAATTATGGCCTCTTCAGTACTCCACAGCTACAGGTACAGCAACGTTTGAATATATCATGTACATAACATTACTTATAGACTCTACATGTAAAATGTTAACCAATTTATCATGGAAATCTGGTAACAAGCAACATTGCCTTATAAATTCACACTTCAGGAAAGGCTGAGTGTGGAAGCCTCCTTTGTAAGAGGATTTTCAGTCAACATTTTGTATAGAAAATATTAAAACAATGATGACAATTTGTTCTCTGAATCTCAGTTCATTATTGGGTTAGTTTTCAGGAACGGAAAAAGGTTCTCCTTAGAAAATAAGTGAATATTCAGAATATCGATCCACAATCTAAGTATTAAATAATTAATTAAAAAAAAAAGAGTTTCAACTGTCAGGAAGTCTTACTTGGCTGCAATATTTTAAAGCAATAACAGCAATACAAGGCAGAGAAAATCTTTTCCTACAACACTTGTAAGTGTAAAGAAATTCACGTTAAATGCAACAGAACTATTAAAGAATAAACCACTTGTAGAACAGAGAAATGAGAGACTAGATATGCATTCAGACACCTTCCTTACAGTTGAATTCCAGCTGTTTAAAAACATAGTGACTTCATAATTTGGAAAACAATGTCCCATAGGTAACTGGTCTGCATACTCCTATGAAATATGATGCCCAAATGGCATGACACCCCTTCTGGAAAAGTTCTTGTCTCATCTCCACGATTATCTCCACAGTTTAAACAAAAGAACAACTATCCAAATGTAAAATGCTCTTTTTTTAATTACTAAATTAAGAAAGTTAAACAGTTTTTAAATGTAAACTCGCAAATAAACCATAACAAAATGTAATTAAGACTTTAAAATTTGCAACTCAGTATTAAAAACTCAATAGAAATAGAAAGGAATTTTTTTTTTTTGGTTAAATGTAAGTAATTCAAGGCTGGTACAGACAACTGAAAAGGTAATACTTTGTTCTGTGCATCCCCCATGAAATGTAAAGAAGTGCATAGTATTCCACTGGAGAACTTGCAGACATAGA
Source organism: Apaloderma vittatum (assembly GCF_000703405.1). Classification (NCBI taxonomy): domain Eukaryota; kingdom Metazoa; phylum Chordata; class Aves; order Trogoniformes; family Trogonidae; genus Apaloderma; species Apaloderma vittatum. The sequence goes on along the minus strand of NW_009715371.1, from coordinate 81,794 downwards.
GAAAGTAATTCCATTAGCAGTACAGGACATTTAACACACTTATTTTACAATGGAAAAATGTTACACATAAAACAGAAGAATCTTAGTTGCATGACCAACAGTTTAGCAGGTGGACCTGGCTAAAATGCTATGATTTTTAGGCCATCTGAATGTGGTTACACTGTTTAATAAACTTTTTTGAAACATTTCGGTATACGCGTTTTGATACAGGAAGTCCTTGCAGTTTCAATTTTCCAGTTCAAACAGTGATGGTGTAGTTTTCTTGCTTTAAATATGTTCGTTTTAATTTCAAGAACAAATCATCACACACTTGTCAAACATTGGAAACATTACTGTAAATACAGCACATGATTCCTGAAAGAGCAAAGTTACAACCATCTACAGGTACATAATCATAAACAAAAAGTGCAATCCAATTTAAAAAAATCATGCTTGGCAAAAGCCAAAAATTAGATCACTGGCTTTCAGAATCCTGCCAGTGTTTTCATGTCTGCGGTAAAAGTATCGCTTCCTGGGTACTGCTGCAGCAGGGTTCATTCAATTCCAAATGAGTTTCCTCTGCAATAGCACCCGTATACTGTATGTACAGGTATGTATATATATTATATATATTTTATATATAAAAAAAGCAAAAAATCAAACACCTGTCCTGATTTTGTTTTTTATTTGTTAAAACATGAAAAAAAAAGTTTTAGACAAAGAGGCCACTTCTGGAAAATAATACTTTTAGTTGGATCAGGAGAAGACTAGTTAAAATCACATAGGTTTTGCGTTTTAAAAAAAGGAAAGCACTAGGATCAGTTATTGGCACTGAGTTACTATTTACAATGAACAGAGGTTTTGCAGTTTACATAACATCAATACAATGCAGTTTTGGAGTCTTTGATTACGAAAAAACAAGTGTTTTTCTCCTTTTCATCCAGGACATTCAGATTATTAGGACAAGTGGTCATAGGCAAGGGCTGCAGAAGTTCCCAGCTTCGGCCCCTCCCGTGCACGGCCGTGCTGGAAGATGCTGCACTCCGGAGAAGTCGATCACAGAGTTGGAAGCTGGAGGGCAGGTGGGGCAGGGCTGAGAAACACCTGGCAATTCGTGACAAGTGTCTGGAGACCAGGGATTTAAAGGTTGTCACCAGGCTGGTACTGGGGTTCTGTTGCAGTGAAGTAGTCTTCAAGGAAACCCTGCAAATATTCGAAAGTTGGGCGCTCCTCTGGGTCTTTTTTCCAGCAGTGGATCATAAGCTCATGCAAGGAGATGGGACAGTCCTGAGGACATGGCATCCGATAACCACGTTCTACTTGCTCCAAGACTTCACGGTTATTCATGCCTGTAAAGGGTGGACAAATCCACACTGTCAAATTACAGTCAAATTACCTGATACCTCTCTCTCTCACAGGATTTTCTCGATCATATTAATTTCTTTTGTTTCAAACAAGTGAAATGAAATGACCCCAATGTCCTGTTTCAGTTCTTCATCTACTGCGAGGTAATCTGGACTATTTTCTCTCTCAGTAGAGGGTTTTAGGATCCACTGATGAGTAAAACACTGCTCCCATGTTACATGTTTACCCTCTCGGCTTACTCACAATGGGCAGGATTTGGCGTTTTCCCTCTCCAACAGCAGTAGCCATGCAATACATTATGTGAAGCAGTTAAGGAAAATAAAGACGCTATGACAAATACTACTCAAAATTCCAGAAATTATGACGAATTTTTGAAACACATGAACTGAACGTGGGCATTTCCTGAAGTGCTCTGTGAGGTCATTCTCCAGATACTTCAAGACAAATTGTTTACTTTGAGCTACCAGGGGTGTCCAGAAGCGTTACCTTCAATGTCAGTTTGGAAGCTTACTGCTGCTGCTGATCTGCACTCCCTTCATCTGTGCTGGTTAGTGTTGTTTCTACTATATTCTACTGTTCCATCCCAACCCAGAAGAGAACAAAGTTGCTCTTGTGTCTAAGAGACAAGCTACCTTGTCTTTTCCCTTTGCTGCCTTGTCTTTTCTGTGCAATCCCTTTAATCCTTGATTCCTCTCCTGAAGCGCTTTTCACCATACGTTAGCTGCAGTCAGGTTCAGCTTTAGTTTAATTATCTCCTACACTAATTTCTTTGGCTTTTTAACAGCATCAAAGGTAAGACTGGCACCACAGGCATGCTGAAGTATTTCAGACAAGGCGTGCATACTGATTGCAAACTTTGTGGCTTGCCAGTTGGCAAGCCCTGTCCCAGTCCTCTGGTGAGAAATATCTGCAAACTTCACTTCCTTGATGTAGTGGGTCCTGCCAAGCAGTTCTGCAGGAGGACTAGTATCACAGAATAGCCTAGATTGGAAAAGACCTGTAAGAACATCACATCCAACCATTAACCTAACACTGACAACTCCTACACTAAACCATATCCCTAAGCACTTTGCCTACATGCCTCATATACCTCCAGGGATGGGAACTCCACCACTGCTCTGGGCAACGTGTTCCAATGCCTTATAACCCTTTTGGTAAAGAAATTCTTCGTAATACCTAATCTAAGCCTCCCTTGGTGCAACTTGAGGCCGATTCCTCTTGTCCTATTGCTTGTTACTTGGTTGAACAGACTGATCCCTACCTCTCTACAATCTCCTTTAAGCTAGTTGTAGAGCGTGGTAAGGTCTCCCCTCAGCATCCTAGCAGGGACACTTAAGTTCCTCCTTGACCAAATCTAGAAACCAGTGCCTTGATGTTCCTTCTTTCTCTTAGGTTACCCTCCCCCTGGTTTCTGTGACACCATCCTTCCCTGGGTCTCCTCCACTCTGTTCTTTCAGGCTGCCCTCACCTTCAGGACCCAGAGGTTCATCTCTACATCATGTATTTGGTAAACTTCTTTGTGAGAAATAATTCAACCACTTTCTTCAATACAGATTTATTTCTCTACTCTACAGCTTGACTAGTGGGAATAATATCCTTATACTGCATAGCATTTAGGGCTGGTAAGTTAGCTGTGTCTTTGGATTTGGCCTTTACTCTGTGTCCTCATGGCTGTGTTTAATTCTTAAAGATGTTTTGAAAGAAGCATCTGCAAAATATAGCCTTTCCTGACCATCCATATCTAGATTCTCATCTCATGTTTGGATTACAAAACACCTTTTCCTCTTATCTTGACCGGGTAATTTCCTCCTGCTGATATGCCTTTGCAGTGTCTCTGCAAGGATCACTTTCCTAGCCTGTTACTGTAACCACCCCTTGCATGGTCTTCCTACTTGGTCCTTGCTGTTTACTAAGTAAAATACCAGCTGCTTGTCTTCACTTTCAAAGCCTTTCACAGGCTGCCCCAATAGCATTTGGGCTCTAATTTGGCCATGTCCTGGTCGAGTCACAGTTCTTGGTTAGCTTACAGCAGCGCCTTCAATTTCCAAACAGACACTGATGTGCTGCTTCTAGGCTGCCTTTTGCTCACGGAGGAACCTCTGCAGAGAACTGCCTCACCCTCCTACAAACCTCTCCTTACCGTTCCCTTTAGCAGTGATAATTGCAGAAAGAAAAGTCAGATTATCAATTTATGGTATTTCCTAAGCCACAGACCAACACATGAGCACTGGTTTCTTGTGTCTGATTTATCACCTGCATCCACTCACTGAACTTCTGGTGTTAGATGTTTATGAGTGGGATAAAACATCTTGTATGGCACCTAAAGTGGTCCGTGGTTAGGACTGCACAGAATGATGAAAGCACAGTAATAACGGTTCTCTGCAGACATCAGATTCTGCAAGGAGTTAAAGTTCTCCTGTGTTACTGACTCCAAACTGATGTTATTAGATCACACAGGCTCTCAACAAACCAGAAAAACTTGCCACACACTGAACAAACATTTGGGTGTTCCTCATCCAACAAGAACATCTTCAAACATATTTTACTTGTTTTATTAAATTACAAAACACTAGCGGTCTGTTAGTAATCACCAACACAAAAGCAGCATCAACCCAGACCTTCTGGACTTGCTGTTCCTCAGATGCCATGAGAAAAAAATAAGGGTATTTTGCTTATGTTGTGTTCTCAATAATTAAGGTTTTTTTTATTTGTGTTTTGAATAAAACCACATGCTTTTTCATATCCTTGTCTTTGAAACACCTGAATTACCTCATGTTTGGCATAAGAACTTCTGCTGTGCTTTGCTTCCCTTACATATTAAAGTCTATGAAAATAAGTGCTACCAGTAACTCATCTATTGTACTTATCTCAACCACAAACAAACTTCATTCTTTCTTTTTATTTTGGCACTGCCCCTTTAAGTACAGTATGGGTGCAAACAACAGCAGCAGAAATGGTCCTTCCCAACTGATTTGTTATTCTAAGATATCAAATGTTTGGTATTTTTATCCAATGCATTACTGAGTGCTGCAAAGCACACTCTGAAACCTGATAATGAACTGTATGTTGGAAGAAAAACCCTGAGGGGCAGGAAACATAAACAGCTTTTCACTTCCCTTAAAAAAAAAAAAAAAAGATAGCAAAAAGAGCATTAAAGAGACATTGCTGTCTGAAATCATAACAATTTTTTGTCCCTGGAAAGTCAGTCAAGTCAGGTTTTCTCATCATGGTACAATACAGAAAAATGCTCTTTTCGTTTCTCCTCTTCCCTCCCTTCCAGTAAAACCCAGATATGAAACTAAACCAAGTAATCCTTGTGTTCCTTACTGGAACTCATACAAACAGCAAGGGCTGCAGCACCTAGGATTTGCCAGAGAAAGTCTGTTGGTTTTGACACATGCTGCTAATTTAAAAAAGGAGTTTCAAATACATCATTTTCAAAATTGATGTGATTATTTGTCAGACTTATAAAAACAGCAGTATTTTAGGCATACTTTCTACCTCTTAAAAGGTCTATTTATGCTTACAAGCCTATTATCTACATTCACTTATCATATCCTACCAGTTTTAACGTTTCTCTTTTGATAGTAGGAGTCTGTTGTATCTGCACTTCTAACACCACAGAGAGAATATTTGAGCAGTTTGCACAACTCCTCTCTCCTAATGAATACCCGAGAGTTTCAACTCTTTTAATAAATAATAAATGAAATTCTGCTGGCTGTATGTGTCTGGACCCCTTAAAAGTTTATCCTAAAATCCCTAATCTGTGGAATAAAATACTTAGCAATATCCTTCTGTAGACTATTTTACGTGCTTGAGAAATCAGTTTGTGCTCATCATGTTTCTAGAATTACCATTTGGACCAAGAAGGAAACATCTCATTTCCAAAAGATGGCTTTTCCATTAGCTTTTTATTCCCTGAGAGAACCTAAACTGAAATACACTCCTGCCATCCAGCTTTATTAGTGAAATAATCTTGGGATGCCACAGGATATGGCTACTTTAATGCTCAGTATAATAAAAATCTAGTGCCCATATGGACTGGGGACAGAAGTACCATGTTGCTTGACTTTTCCTAGAAAAGCTGCAGTGGTAAGAGTTACTGTGACATAAAAGAGAATGTAAAGTTTCCAGTTGTGGCTAAAGAAAACACTGGAAAGTGCTTTGGAGTGCTTCGAGAAGCTTGATTAGAGGGAATGCAATGGGTGTGCAAAGAGCACAGAGCTTGGCAATGCTGCTCTTCCAGAAGACAGGAACCATTACTGTAACTAGGCAGCATCCTCACATCCAAAGTAATAAGCTATATAGATTACTTTGGGCAATGTGGAGTCCAGGGAGAACAGTGATGGTTTTAAGCTGCTTTATTCTAGTTTTTTTTTTTCTGTTGGACTGAGAATTATGGTCCTCAAAAATGCACTTCATGCTTTCAGAGTAATGATCAAACTAATACAGACACATATGCTTAAAATAGGACCCTTACAACAACAGCTCAAATGCTGTTCATCCCCAGAAATTCTATGTTTCAGAATCTCCAAGAATCCAGAGCTGTGCCTCTGCTCATGTTCAAAGATTCCTCAGACTTGGACATGTTGGCCATTCTCTAGTACAACTGAGAATATAAAATTATGTAGTCCTCCAGAAAAGCTGGAACAGGTTGACACTCAAGAACATGCTCTCAGAAGAGAGAAGTACAATGGAGACAAGTTGATTTTTGGGTTTTGTTCAGTTTAATCTAGAAGTAGAATTTCTAATTTCCATGGACAGTCCCAAAGAAGAGTCAGAGGTGAGGGCACAGGGATAGGATATGGGACTTAGGCAGAGAGATTATTCCATATTCAGGCATGACAGTGCACTGAAGGGAACGAGAAACCTTCTCCTAAAGGAAGACAACCTTTGAAGCATAATGCTGTTCTTACAAAGGACAATACGAATCTGTTTATTTCTGTGCAAAAGTGGTAACAAGTTGTAAAAATCAGGAAGTCATGCTGCTTCATTTAGAAATTAAGACCTGAAAAACCTCAACAGCTCCTCATCCTCAAAACACCCACAAAGCTGAGCTATCAATATCTGACAGGTGTTTTTTTTGTTTTTTGTTTGTTAGCTTTAGTCTGGTCTGTTTTTTTCAAAGAAGTTATTATTTGCTTGGTGTAAGAGATGCTACAACATTTGTAAGTGGACATTTTTTAGCTCACAAAGAAACACACCTGAGCTTATCTGTGCTATGTGCTGTGCACAAATCTGTCTCAACTCCTTATCTACCATCCATGACAAGGGTACATACACACACACACGGGGAATTTGTGAAAGGGGAAAGAAAGAAACACTGAAAAAAGTTGACTAAGCAGACTGTTTTTTAAACCTGGCTCCTCTTCTGCCCATATCTAGTTCCTATTTCCTCACTGTAACTGTGGAAATAGAATCTCAATGCCCAGAAAGACTGTGAAAGTTTCTTATTTCAACCTGCTGCCTTGTGAAAAGAATGGGAAAGCATTACGGAAGGCTAACAAAATTACTAATAAATTAGATACCATAGCAGTCCATTATGTCCATTGACAGAGAAAGAGGCTCAGCTGAAGGGTGAAGATGAGGACACCTGCCAAACGGTCAGTCTTGCTAGTGGGAACTATAGGGTCCGGGGTAAGGCTTTATTAAGAACTTTAGCCTGATCTTCATCTCTACGAGTAAAATCTTTACTGCTCATGCCCTGTCACTGCTCCAGTCTCTCTTCCAAAGTGGAGCATTAGGACAGGAACTAGTTGAATCATAGAATGGCCTAAGCTGGAAGGGACCTTAGAGATCATTTTAATTCAGCCTCCCTGTTGCCAGGAACACCCCCTGTTGACTAGATCAGGCAACACATGGGGACCGAATGGGAATTGAACCCGCGACCTTAGCGTTGTTAGCACCATGCTCAACTGACTGAGCTAACCAGCCCTCTAAAATCTGGGGGACAACAAATGCCAAGTCCTGTTCCAAACAGTCTGTTCCACTCCTATACAAGACCTGCCTTCTTCTGTCCTCCTTGTTGTGCTTCTCCTTCCTTCTATTCAAACTTGAAATTATGCCTGGTTCTCCAAGACGTGAGGTACCTGTGGGCATGGTCACCATGACCAGATTGGAGCGTGTGCTACAAATAACCTCTCCAGCCACTAAGATCCTGTCAAGCAAGAGAGCAACTCTGTTGTCTGAGGGCCTCTCTCTGCTCCCCTTGTAGCCTGCTTCTGGAGCTGTAAGCAGAAACATCAGATCGACGTGCTCACAACTATTTCGGACACCAGGTATTACAGCAGAATGACAGCTCTTCATTTCAAGGCTGACCCTTTCCAGATCTTGCCTTGGGTGCCAAAGCAGACACAAACTGCATTCTCTCACCTGTAGGTTGTCTACTTGGGTGAAGGGGGGTGAGTCTTGCCTCTCAGGGTGGTTGAACTCCCATCTTCTCATTCTAACACAAGTCAAGCTCTGATGGCAGGAAAAGACCCGTGGGTGCATCTGAACCCTACTCCCTGCCCCAGACAGGGACTTGAAGCTTTATCGTTCCTGAACTCATGAACCTTTATCCTTCCTCTCCCCAGCATGAAGCAGGAGATGGAAGATCCTTTCTATGTCAGGAGAAAGCAGAGTCTTCTCTGAGGAGCTCAAGAGGTCTTTGTCACCTTGGGAAGTCTGAGCCCTCTTTTCATGTGCAGAGACAGACCCTTTTGAGAAGGCCTCAGTTCCTCTCCAGAGTTTCCTCCTCCCATAAAAGCTTTCCCAGCGAGGGTCTGTGGAATAAGGCCGAATTGAAATCTCTAAAGACTTTGGAAATTCAATTTAAAAATAGAGGCTGCCCCTAGGTAAACCTAACAGGGGGGAATGATGGTGACCTTAAGTATGGTTAAGGTCTCCTGGTTGAGGAGGGTGGGAGTCCCAGCCAGGAAGAAGAGCCTTGGTGCAGAGCTTGGGCAGCGCATAACTGAGGCAGGATATGAGCATCCAGAAAACTGCTGATTCTGTGATATGTAACACACAAAAAATTTGCTTCCAGCTACTTGATGTCTTCAGCCAGAAGAGCTGTGTCTGAGGACTTTATAGGAGGGATATAGGAGGAAGACAGCAGCTGAAGGAGGAGAGATGTTGCTGGTTGTCTTTGATGTACTCAAATTGCCATGTAATAAAACTGTCCACATTTTCAAGACATCAAGACAGAGGCCATGCCTGAGATGTCTGTCATGGGTCCCACAACAAGTTACACATTGCAAGCACTTTTCTCAGCATCTTTGTTAGTGACATGGACAGTGGGATTGAGTGCACTCTCAGCAAATTTCTGACAACACCAAGCTGTGGTGCAGTTGACATACTGGAGGGATGTCATCCAGAGGGTGACAGGCTTGAGAGGTGGGCCCATGTCAACATCATGAAGTTCAACAAGGCCAAGTGCAAGGTCCTGCACATGGGTTATGGCAATCCCAAGCACAAATACAGGCTAGGGGAATTGAGTGCAGCCCTGTAGACGGCTTGAGCGTGTTGGTGGATGAAAAACTGAACATGAGCCAGCAATATGTGCTTGCAGCCCAGAAAGCCAGTTGCACCCTGGGCTGCTTCAAAAGAAGCATCGCCAGCAGGTTGAGGGAAATGATTCTGCCCCTCTCTTCTGATCTGGTAAGACTCCACCTGCAGTACTGTGTTCAGCTTTGAAGCCTTCAGCATAAAAAGGACATGGACCTGTTGGAGCAAGTCCAGAGGAGGGCTGTGAAGATGAGCAGGGGGTTGGAGCACCTCCCATGTGAAGACAGGCTGAGAGAGTTGGGGGTGTTCAGCCTGGAGAAGTGAAAGCTCTGGGGAGACCTTATAGTGTCCTTCTAGTTCTTAAAGGGGGTCTACAGCAAAGAAAGGGAAGGACTCTTTATCAGGGAGCATAGTGATAAGACAAGGGGTAATGGTTTCAAACTGAAAGAGGGTAGATTTAGATTATATATTCGGTAGAAATTATTTACTGAGAGTGGTGAGGCACTGGAACAGGTTGCCCAGAGAAGCTATGGATGTCTCTTCCCTGGAAGTGTTCAAGGCCAGGTTGGATCGGGCTTTGAGCAACCTGGTCTAGTGGAAGGAGTTCCTGCCCATGGAACTAGATGATCTTGAAGGTCCCTTTCAATCCAACCCATTCTATGATTCTATCATACTATGATCATGACATGGATTGGAAAATCAAAACTGCTTTAGGGCACTTTCCATTAAGTCAGCTGCAGTGCACTCAGCCATACCAATGTGTAGAGAGATATTTTTTTTTATAAAAAGAATAAAGATGCAGCTAGATGCCCTGTTGTTAGTATCTGTGTTGATAAAAAATGAAGGGATTAAATTCTTTTCTGTGAAATGCGCTGCTTTCACCTCACCCTTTTCCTCTTCACCTGAGTGCTTGCTATCTTCAAGGGGGCAACAGAATGAAAAGCTTTTTCTGCATAGGCAGATCTAATCACCCCTCCTACAAATCTTAATCCACCGGATAGTTGGCAGGGATTCAACAAAGAGCCATGGGGCCTCTAGTTCCCCCATGCAGAGAATCTGGCCCCGCTGTGACCCTGCCATGGGCTCTGGCCTGCACATTACAGAATTATTTTCTTTGCTTTTCATCCATCTTGAAAGCAAGGATTGAAATTTAAGAGTTTATAGAAAAGAGATTTGGTAATACCAGACACTGAGACAGTCATCAAGCCTTGCAGAGAACCAGACTGACAGAATAAACAGAGTAATGCCACTCTGGGAGTTTAACTGTTGGTATCTTAAAATGAATGCCATAGTATGGAGAGCTATTTGCTCCACAGTATAGTAATTTTACACCACTTGCATTATTTGGCCAGGAAGTATATTAATCAAATTGTGAACAATTAAAAAATAAGAAAATAACATGCTGGATTTTCTGTCCTCTTGTCGTTTTTGTTATGACCGTCACACAGCAGCTTTCAGAGTCACGACTGTTTTTAAGCATACACAGAACTTACTTACACATGATAACCATCATACTTTGAGCCCGGTGAAATTAAATACACATTCCGATTTAAGCATATGGCTCGTTCCCCCTCCTTTCCCTAAGGGAAGCAGGGCTCAGACAGTTTTCTTACCTGGGTATGGCACTCTCCCTTTTGTTACAAGCTCTGTCAGTAGGATCCCAAAAGACCATACATCTGATTTTATTGTGAACCTTCCATACAATGCCGCTTCTGGCGCAGTCCATTTAATGGGAAACTTTGCACCTAACAAAAGAATAAATGAGTCTTAATCAAAATAGAGACAGAATCAAAGTATCGGTTTGCAGGTGACTGTTGTCTTCTGCAACAGTGCTGCAGGCAAGTGTTAATGAACAGCCCTGTGGAGTATAGTCAGAGAAGACAGGAGGGTAGAACATGTAGGGCAGAAGGACAGTCTAAGCAGGGAATGAAGGGGTGGGTTTGTCCCACCTCCCAAGAGAAGGCTAAAATTTTAATTCAGGTTTCAAGTTTTCTAAAGGAAAAAAAAAGGTTTAAAAACCAATAAGCCAAATATAATAGAAATTCTTTCTCCCAAAATGTTTTAAATTAACGTTTCCATGTGATATTTGCAAGTCAAACACAGTTAGCATGTATGAACAGAAGTGAGATTTATTGGAAATGTACCTCCTAGTTTCCGTGCTCCAGCTGAGCAAAATGCAAACCAAACAAACATGGTAAATTAAAAACAAACCTAATATTTCATTAGAAACATGCAAAGACTTAAAAATAATATTGCTATTTGAGTTGCTTGGAGTGCAGTGATGTCAAGGCACAACTTTGGCCTGTGATTTATAACTTGACAGTGTACTTTAAGCTCCTGGCACTGAAAAGCCTGTAATGCCTTAAATACGTGCAGTTCTAATGTGCTCATCCATCATCAGAGCTTGCAGGGAGCAAGTTGTGGTAAGGAAGGTAAGATAACAAGCCTTTAAACACTGATTCGTTTGCTTTTACAATCATTTACTGTTTTCTTAGGGAAAATATTTTCAGGATGACTTTAAAGAAAAGTCTTGTGGTAATAATTAACTTGTAGTGTGTACAAAAAAATATGCAGACATTTCCCTGGTGCCTTGTATTAACATACAGGCAAAAGAGTTGCTTTGCTTATTGCTGATCCCTAGTGACAAACACTCTTGAATTGGGAAACAGACTGACTTTGATTTCTCACCACCCTCTCGTAAAAATTCAGGAGGAGTGTGGAAAGTGTAACAACGTGGACAAATCGTTCTCAGGGAGTGAATTAACGGCACTGTTTACAGTTCCCTGCCAGTGCTGTTTTGCCATCACATCCAGTGCTCGATGCCCTCTATCTTCTGCTACATCGCAATCTGACTTGACTGTAAGTATGAAGTAAACGTAGAACCATAGAATGCATTGGGTTGGGTAATTCTCATCTCCTTTCTTAGAGATCGGGTGTGTTAAAGTTTTTCCTGCTCTACATGTAAGTGATCTTATGAGAGAATATTACTCAGAAACAAATACATTTTTCTAGGGAAAACTGCAGTTGCTCAAGTATGTCCTGCTAAATTAAAAGAAGCAAGAAAAACATTCAAATCCCTAATGCCTGAAGTCAGGAACTTGTCTAGTTAAGCATCAATACATCAGTGGTTAGATTTGCAAAGGTGCTGGAGGATTTTTGGATGCTTCTTCACTTTCAAAAAAGTCTGCCTCTTCTATATTTTCATTAGTTGATATGTAGGCAGGAGCTAAAATTGGGTGCTTTGGTCTCAAGTCTCCCTAACTTACACTTCTTCCTGGGACGAATTTTAGTTTGTAAGACTCAAAATTTACAGAACTTCATCTTTTCTTAAAAACTGCCTTGGCTGTGATTTCCAAGATCTCTGCAGCAGCAGCAGCCTGCCGTCACCTGAGCCTCTCTCTGTCCCGGAAGCTGGCCCCACTTCAGCAGCACCAGCAGCCACAGGGCGCTGGCAACTGGGTCCCCCAGCCCCCAGCAGATCCTGGGGGTTATACATCCCTCCCCAAACCCCACAAAAACAGCAAGCTGCCTTTGTCTGGTGGTTGGGTTCCCTAGGCCTGCAGTGCATGGCTTTAGATGGGCTTATGCAGGCATGCTATGAATATGAGGAGTAATGTCCCTCTGCTCTCTCCTACGTGCAGCTGAGATAGTACACACACCCCATGCCAGCTGAACGAATGGCTCCCGGCTGGCCAGCAGCCTGAAGGCTTGCATGTCTGCTGGTGGTGTGTGACATAGCCAAGCATGAGGGCTTGCTCATTTGTCTGTTGCACACATTTTATTCAATACATTTTATTTTTTCTTAAATCAGTTGTGTTCTTCCGAGAAGCTGAGCCAAACCTGGTCTAATTCCCTTGTGCTTCATACTCAGATCCAAAGATAGCAACCACCTACAACTCATCTTTGGAGGAACGAAATCTCTTCAGACTCCTTTGTGTCCAACTCTCCTGGTATTTTTCCTTTCCTCATATACTGCTGGTGTGGCACAGGGAGGTGTCTTGAGGGACCATGAGAAAGAAGATGAGAAGTAAGGTAAGTAGGTGACAAGGGGGGACACCACATCCCTTTTCCTGAGAGCTAAAGCAGTATGAACCCCTTTGGACTCTGATGAGCACTGCTGGAGAAGGCAAATGGTCTGTGCTGTGGAATTTCTGACTACAGAATAGTTACTCATTACGTTTCTACATTGTCCCTGCTCTGGGCCATTGTCTGGCTAACACAACTAATACAAAAATCATGTTCTGCATTTTGTGCAGAATTTCCCAAACTTTGGTTTGAAGTGATAGACTGGGATGAGGGAAAGGCGAGGTTGGCAGAAAGGTCGCTATCAGGACCCTGCCTCAGTGATTTTAGAATCACAGAATGTGTTGGTTTGGAAGGGAGCTTTGAAGGTCCTCTAGTCCAACCCCCTGCAGTGAGCAGGGACATCTTGAACTAGATCAGGTTGCTCAGAGCTCCATCAAGTGTGACCTGGAATGTCTCCAGGATGAGGCCTCCACCATCTCTCTGGGCAACCTGTTCCAGTGTTTCACCACCCTCACAGTAAAGAACTTCTTGCTAATGTCTAATCTAAATCTCCCCTGCTCTAGTTTAAAACCATTGTCCCCTTTTCTATCACTACACACCCTTGTAAGCTGTCCCTGCAACACATAGAATGGCCTAGGCTGGAAGGGACCTTAGAGATCATCTAGTCCAACCTCCCTGTCATGGTGGAGGCTAGATGATCCAAGAGAGTCTGCAACCCTGTGTGGCAGAGCCATCAGTAAGGGGAGAGCAGGGACCAGGGAGGATGTACCAGGCTGGCCGCCAGCACAGCTTGTGTGGTTGTGGGTGATTGTGTGTGTGTGTGTGTGTGTGTGTGTGTGTCTAACAGGGATCCCCCCGGGGTGCTGCCACCCATCTAATGTCTGGCACTGCAGGCACAGGCAGGGCACTTCCACAAAAACGCAAAAATCTCCAAATATGCTGAGCACTGTTCTGAAGCCTCCTGATTGCTACTGCTGTATGAAGCGTTCACACAGGCCAGACGCTGTGCGTGGCTCCTGACTCACACACAGTCTCCACGCTTACGCTCTTACTGACACAGCAATGAAAGAACCCACCCTCTCCCTCTGCCCAGACCTCAGCAGCTTATTAAACAAGCTGAATTTGTGCTGCAAACAAATGACTGCATCAGATCTTCAGATAAAATGTATATTACTGACAAACACGTTAATAAATCTGATAAGCCAAATTACCCAGCTGACAAGGCAGCCTATCTCCTACTTTGAAGGCAAGTTTTACATCAGTGGGGGGGATATTTTTCTTTTTCTTTTTTTTTTTTTTTCTGGAAGCCATTATATTACAGACTAGCAGGTCAGTAACTCCACACACACAAACCAACCATGCACCAGATTCATTAGTTCAGGATAGCCTGTCTTTGCCTCAAAGTGAGGTACTAATCTGCAGCTTTCATCTCTGTACCTTTTTTTAAACATTTAAGCTGGGGGAAAGCCTTTTTGGGGTTTCTGACTGCTCACAACCACATCAAGTCAAAGCTGCTTGTACAATTTACAGCTAGGGCAGCTGGCCTGGCCTCCTAGCTTGCGTTTTTTGTGAGGCTCAGCCTCGTTCTTGGAACCTCTGCCTGGCTCTGCCTGGGCATTCACACAGGTTATATCCCAGAAGGATTTCCTTGGGAAAAATCAATCCGTGGCCCTGTTTTAATTCTTTGTCAGCTATAAGGAGGTCATGTGATGAGAAGGAGTGGAGGGGGCTGGGATAATTGAGCGACCTTGACTTACAATTCTCAGCATGGTTGCTTCTGAGGGGAGCGAAAATCCCTCAGAGTTTTGCTTTTTGCAGATCTAAATCTCGATGAAGCAGAAACCTCTGAAATTCATGCCCCAGAGCAACTGCCAGCTTGATAATGATCCTGTTTCCGGAAATGTTACAAAGCTGCTAACTCTCGTACTTTAAAACCAAACCCAACACAGCGCCCCAAGCTCTAAGACCCAAAAAACAGGTGAAGTCTTGGGTTAGAGACCAGAGAATGTAGTGCAGCACTGAACTTCTCCTGGGGCTGGAAATGGAAAGCGACAAAAGGTTAAAACGAAGTGCTGAAACAAGCATGTAGCAGGAAACGAGTCAGCCTTGGTAGGCGATGATGAGGGGCCTGAGTGCTGTGTGGGAGGGACTACAAAATTACATATTTTATGCCGTGAGAATGAATGTGAAATTACAAGCCTGGCAAAACTTCAGTGTCCAGAAGCGGGCTGATCCCTCCCCAGGAAACGGGGGACAAGGGGTGGAACTGCACCCCTCTCACCCTCTGCCTGCAAGCCCACCTTCCCCTCGCCTTTCCTCCTGACCTGGCCACGCTCCTTCTCTCAGAGCAGACGTCTTCTCTGCAGAAGCCTATCAGTGATCCCCCTCCCGGATGGCGGGGGCTGGCTGTTGAGAAGTAAAAGCCCTTCCTCATGTCTGATCCACTCGCCTGAGGACGGCAAGTAAAGAGTAAGAACAAAGCCCTAGAGTTACAGCCCGTAGCACAGTCAGTCACGAACAAGAGAGGTCTGATTAGCTGGTGAGCTTGGAGCCAAGTCTCTGCAAAAGGGTTGGGGAGAGCCTGGAAGGGAGAAAAAAAATCCCAGCTCATTTCTAGGAAATCAAAATAAGAAGCATCCCTTGTTTTTAAGCAGGGCAGGAAGGAGGTATTTCTAAGTGTTAAGGAAGCAAGAAACAATCTGAGAGTTTACAAACATTTATTAGAGCTCCCAAAATAGCTCTGATTTGTCTGGAAGGCATCAGAAAGATCCTTATTGTTTCATGTCTGCTTGGAGAGGCACTGCTGCAAGTGCTGCCAGTGTACGCAGCAGAAACATGGCCTGGAAAATAACTCTGCCTTTTTTTTTTTTTTTTTTTTTACTTTTATTAAGGCAATTTTAAATTTGTATCAGCTGCTACTGCTTAGAATAGTAACAACTCTTCCCTAGCAACTCCGTGGAGCACTCAGCACTATCCACAAAAATGCCACGTGCTTGGCCAAAACTCTGCATAGCTGTGAACCAGATCAGTATCAGGGTAGCAGAACTGTATGGGAAATCCTGTGTTGGAGGAGATGGGAAGTTTCTCTGTGCCCTGTAGGATACCAGGAGTTTTAAGCTTATAGGACTGACACAAGAATCATCACAGATGGACGGAGAGAAGACTGAATCCCTGATACTGTGGGAAGGTGTTGCAACAGCCTTGCAACAGTTGGAACAGCCAAAAGAAGCAAGCCTCCCTAGTGCAGGCACAGTCCACCAGTGTAGCCTTTAAAATGGGCGTCACTTTAACAGGCATGTTTTTCCCCTTTGATTACTCACTTCCTCTAAAAGCAAGAGGAGCCAAATGCTCATTACAAGCCAAGAACTTTTTTCTTTTTTTGTATTACTTAATGGCAGTGTATAGCTGCTAGTCACACGCTTTAAATCATTAGTGGCATGACCATCTCTTTCCTTCCTGACAATTGCTGAGAAATGGCAGTGCAGACAACGAACTGCTTTTTATTTACCTCTCATAAATCAGGACCAGTCAGGCCTCCTTTGTTCAAACCAAAAAGAAAATAAACCGGTCAGTAAAATGTTACCACCAGGCTGAGTAATACCCATACAGGTTCAGGAATCCTGCACTCAAGCCCACTGGGGCTCAAAGCATCCCCATCTGTTTCCTTTCAAAATATTTAATCAGAGACAAAAGTGACAGTGGGGGAAGGGAGTAGGAGATCAAGCAAGGCTGGAGAAAACCACCTCTTCCCCACGCCAACAATGAGCTCTCCACTAACACACTTAAGCCAGAAGAAGGACGACTGCTGAGGAGAGAGTGACCAGAGCCTTTAATCTTTGGATTTTGTAAGGCAAAACATTTCCTTTCTCCCACAGGAGCTTCCAGTCTGGAGCACTCCCCGTCCCCCTCCCCTCTGCTGGCCAGGCTCTTCTCCTGTGTCAAAATTCCCACTGAAGCAGTAGTCAGCTAGATAAACAGAGCAGTCCCCAGATGCATCCCCTTGGAGGCTGAAGTAATAGGTCATGGGAAACAAGCAGAGGCAACCATTTCCTCCTGATACTGTGGTCTCCACCAAGCAATGCTCAAACTGAAGTTTAACCAAACAAACCAGGACTGAACCCCACTTGAAGAAAAAAATTCAGTGGTGCATTAGAAACAAGGTTTCTTCCTCAATAAGTTAGAGGTCTTAGGCTCGCCCTGGCTGCCCAGCTGGCTTGGTAGCCACGTTAATTGCAACAAAATGTAAATTGTGAGGGCATGGCTTGCTCAACAATGCACCCCTCCCTAGAACAAGCTGCCCCTTAAGAAAGGGTCAAAACCTGAGATTAGTGAAAGTAGAAAAATCTTTCCACAAGATGCCTGTGATTACAGCTTTTTGGCTCTCTCTTTTAAGCAATTCTGTAGCTTGGAAGGACTTAAGCCTGACCCTGAGGCCAGGGGAAGGAAGTACTGTCCATTGCCCGGAAGTACGGGAAGGATGGGTGACTCACCCCATGAGATGAAGTCAGGCAACCATGATTCAGATCTCAGTGATCATCAGCGATGCAGGTTAAAAGCCAACTACTTCTCCCTTCCTAGCCACTTTTTCCACCATACAAGTGATTTCTGCCATGGTAGAAGGGCAGAAGATACCCATAACTATGCTTCCTCTCCCTGCCACTCCTGGTGTTATGCTTTTCTCAGCTCCAAGTTTTCCCACCCCAAGTCCAATAATTTTTATTGTCTTAAAAATGTTCTAAGCTATTCCTCCACATAAGTCAGGCAGGTTTTCACAGCCTTCTAACATGCGAAGGGATTTAAACCAGGAAGCAAACAAGTCAGCAGAGGATTTCCTAGGGATCAGGAGCCTGAAGAGATCTGGCTAGAAATAGGTCACATACTTATCTATTAAACCAAATAATTAGTCATGTCAAAATATACGTTGGGTGGTTTCCAAAGGGAACAAAAGACATGACAGAAAACCAGACGGCAACGGAGATACAGGACACTGTTTTAAAGCCATTTTGCAGACTGGATCTGGCTGCCTTATTCCAGGAAAGCTCTTCTTGTTTTACACAACAGAAGGGCAAATTGGCAGCTTTCTGTCTCCCAGAGCCTCCGGACACTCTTGTTGCTCTGGAGAGAATGACACGAGGCTATTTTTAACAGTGAGGACCAATTCCTACCCTCAGGCAGAAATCAATAGCGGTTGACTCTCTGCATTAAGTACCCACCACAGCTTCTTCAAGGGCCCTCCCCCAAAATAATGAGGCCTTGCTGTTTGAATTCGAAGCAGGCAGCTTCTAGGGTGGATGCAGTTTGAGGTCCACATCCCTGTGACCAGGTGCTGCTGACAGCAGTTCAGAGGGGTGTGTGAACAGCGCGAGAGCTGCTGCTCCCAGGCCAAGGCAAGGCATGCTTGAAACTCTGTGGCTCCTTCTGTCAACATGTGAAAGGTACAGGAAGAGGTTAGCTCTTTCCTAAGAGTTAATGGCAAAATCTGTGTTGAAACAGGGACTTCTGGTCAAGAGAAAAACTCAGAACAGGAAAGGGTTATGAAGCACTTAACCAATCTGCGCTGTCTGATGACATAGAACAGCGTTTAACGGGACGCTCTTTGGCCTTGGCACTGAAATGGACAGAGTGGAATTTACTGACACATATTGAGCAAGCACTACCAATGTACTGCCAGCAGAAAGAGAACAAAACCGTAGCTCTGCAAACTTGGACCAACATCTGACAACTAAGCATGACTTGTAAAGAATGACTAACTACAAAGAGCCTGTGTCATGGCTCAGTCTGAACACACAGACACACATGCTTTTTAAAAAAATCTACAATCCTCTTTGATACATTTTTATAGTGTATCAGTGGTCGGCTGTGCCCAGCACTCTGTGTGGCACTGGAAAATGGCTTTGCCATTTCTTAAGTTCACGAAGGAAACACAGTGCTCAGAGAGACAGCTCCATTGCATACAGACACAATATTTTGAACTGTTTGAAATAAAGAAAATCAGAATAGCACAGAAATGTTCATAGTGGTTAGTAAATACTACAAAACACTACAAAAGAAATAGCTTACATAGGCTTTTCCAGATAACCCCATTCAGCCTTTCAAGACTGGTAGGTAAAGTATGCTCTTTCTTATGCCAGCACAAGGATCTTGCCTTTACTGTCACTTCAGCCATCTGGGCTCTCACTTGTCATCTTTGTTTAATTTTGTTAAGTTTTTAAAAGGAACATAACTAAACAAGTAATTCTCTTTAGGCCATCCATTCAGTAATGAAGTTCTGGGCTAGGAGCTAATACGAGTTCAGGATTTACTGAAAGTAACACCAAAGCATATGAGAGAGAGTTTTTAAAAGCCATGTTCCATTCTTCTCCTGTCACAAGAATGGCACTCAGTGCTATGCCTGCTGCTGCACCTACCTTGTCTGGCCGTATATTCGTTGTCTTCAATCAGTCTTGCCAATCCAAAGTCTGCAATCTTGCATATTAAGCCATTCCCCACCAGAATGTTTGCAGACCGCAGATCTCTGTGTATGTAATTCATTCGCTCGATGTACGCCATTCCTGCAGCCACCTGTGAGAAGCATGAAACACAAACGGTGCATTTTCAGAAGAACTCAGACATGCACGGGCTATAAAATCTATACACCTAAGTGCTGAGTACTCCAAAGACAGACCTGGGCTGCCATGTCCACCAAATTCGGTAACTTCAAAGCTCTTCCTTCTCCATCTTTCAAGAAGTCTAGCAAACTCCCTGCAAATGCAAAGTTGACACAATAGAGAGATGTTAGGGAAGCAATGGCTATTCATCAGGACAGAAGTGCAGCTATATGTGCAATATTAAAGACAGTGTTTTGAGTTCAGGTCGACAGTTTTAAAAGACTCCACAATATCTTACAGTACTCCTATTATACTTGTTTCACTCTTCCTTAAGGTTTCCTTGCAGAAGAATATGTCTCTAGCCCAAAGAGAGTGGCAGGGAAAAGAAACAATGGTTTTAGTTTTCCTGAGCATTACTGAGAAAGCTGATCTTTCTTAACTTTTCTAGTGCTCTTTGAAGCTACATACCTGCTGCTCTCTAAAGGCCTCAGCTAGCTGCAAAGCATCAGCTCGGTTCCAAGCCACACAAGCTATGGAAAAAGTCAGATCCCAGCTCAATCTGCTCCAGAAGAAAGGTCAGCCTGGAGCCTGGTAAGCTCAAAGGACCTAGCATTAAAAAAAAGCTAATTTTCCTTGGAAATTTGTAGTGCTCCTTCTCTATGTAATCCATAACCAAATGTAGTACGAACCATTAATTTTAGAAGACCACGATGCAAAACTAGTGAAGACAAAGCAGAGATCAAATCAAAGCAATTTTAGCAAGAGCTATAAGGACATAGCTCCCGCTCGAAAGGGAAAGCAAGGAGGTTCCCTGTAGATTTTTAAAAAAAGCCTTGGATGCTATAGCTCCTTTCCCAATCTTGCATTCAAACATAGAAGTGTGGCAGTCTTCTTTAAATAAGGTCAGTGAATTGGTTTAACAAATAAGGGGAAAAGACAGATGATTAAGCGTTTCTTCCTTGATAAATCGTCAGCCTCAAGCTCAGATCCAAAGATGTAAAATGTTACAGTAAAAACTAGTAAAGTAAGCCAAAATAAACCACGTACTTCAGAAGGATTTTGAGAAGTCTTTTTTTCTAAAGGGGAAAAAGCACATGCTTGTCACTGAGACATATGATTAAAGTGTGAGTTAGTCAGGGCTTGGATGCCTCTGAGGAGGGACGTGGGCAGGCACCTGCCAGGAAAATAAAAATCAACTCCAAACAGACTGAAAAAATGCACTTAAAATTTCAGAGTGTATCCTCCGATGTACAATGAAACTTCCCTGTGAGAACTTATGTTTCCTATTTGGTTCATTTGCTTTTCCAAAACAAGCAGATTTTTTGCTCTGCTCTCAGCACCCCTGCTGGAGATCTGACGGAGCGAGAAGTTTTCCTCTTCTCATTTTACTACACCATTACCAGTCAAGTAGCTTAAAGAAAAAGAGAAGCGAGAAGGGGAAAGGGGAGGGAAAGAATCATATGTACAAATCAGGTACTAAAATGATAAATTATGTGTGAACTGAAAATGAAGCTGTGGTCTGAGAGCGAGGTGCATGTGATGGAACTCAAGATTGCTATAAGAAACAGAAACCTAAGGCCAACATGTAAACACTGAAAGAAGACATCAGATGAACTTTCTGGTGCCAGGAAAAGCTAGGATCTTGGGAAGCAGCATGTAATAACATCGAAACCTGGAAAATGCAAATCTCCACTTGTCAGGGAAGTTTAGATGCTGATGCAGGTGGTAGCACTTAGTCTGCACCAACTTCTTCTTCCACCTAGTGCAAATTTTTTTGTACATCTAGTAGATCTCAGATTTGGGCTCAATTCAGAGTTGAATTCCTAATTCTTCTGAAGCCAGGGGTGAATTTAGCTTCCTGTTCCCTCTCTCCTTCCTCACACGCTGTTCATGTATCACACTACACCTCGCTCTGTATGCCCAAGGACCATCAGCAAAGAAAAAAATATGTTAACAAGGGCAGCAGTTCACCTTTGCTCATGTACTCTGTGACTATATAGATGGGTTCTTCAGACACCACAGCATAAAGTTGGACCAGTTTGTCATGTTTTAGCTTCTTCATAATTTGGGCTTCTTCTAAGAAAGATTCTGGAGACATAGTGCCAGGCTTCAGGGTCTTGATAGCCACTTTAGTATTTCCATTCCACGTACCTACAAGCACAGATAGTTAGATTAAACATCTTCTGCTGCTTTTTCTGCCTGATGTCTAATTTTACCAACTAATAAACTAGCAAGGACACCTAATATTATTTTTTATTAAAGGCTGTCTTCCCATGTTGCCTTATCATTATATCCCTCCCATGCCTCCCTCATATTGTAGTCTTTTTCTGTTATACTGAAAAATAATACTCCCATTGGCACTGGGGCACAATCGCCGTTGTCCTACTCAGACAATGTTTCCAGTGATGTCCACAGGAATCTCCTCTGAGTAAGAAACGTGAGATTGTTGAAACCCATCTTCATGTATTCCCTTGCTAACAAGTAACTGCTACAGACAGCAACACAGCTCTAGTCACAGATTGGGGTAACAACTGTTAAACCCAGAAATTTCCATTTGCAAGACATTATAAAAGTTTGATTTTGTTCTGAGTCAGAGGAAAAAAAAATATTCTAAGAAAAATTCTCAAGAAACAAGTTCTGAATCGATTTCATTTTAGAAAAATGGGCATGTTTCCAAACCAAAATACGTCTTTTTCCTTCCCCTCCTCATCCCCAGAAGCCCAGCAGCTGCTGATAGAAAACAAGGTGGTTCCTGTCCGCTTAACTTTATTCTTTACATGTGGTCAGAACTGAAATGGACAAGATGCATCATTTTTCAGCCGTCATCTACCAAGCCTTCTCTAATGCCTGCACAAGGACCTGGAGAGAGCTGGGGAAGGCTGATTCAGGGCATCTCACAAGATGTGGGGCTTTACTTGGGTATTTGCAAGGGGCAGAAGGAGGACTGGAAAGGAAAAAAAAAACCAACAAACCACCTACCTATGATAACAGTTTTTTGAGGAGATGGGGAACTGGAGAAGGGGAAATAAGGAAAATTAATATGGGCAGAAGTATCACTTTCCTAGTGCTTCCCAGTTGTCCCTTGCCCAGACTTGCCTGAACCCTGCTCCAGAACCAGGGCCGAAATGGCTTTGTATGGGACCTGTGACCTGTTGATAGGGAGCTGCTGTGTGATAAGGCAGAACAACACTAAATGAGTTCAGTAAATAATCACACTGGGTAAAAATCACTCCTTTGCCTTAAGCATGAGGATAGCAGGAGGCCTACAAAGTACATGAAGACTCAAATCTAGTTCCTGGAGATTAAGATGCCATCAAAAAAGGTAATGTGCCTGTTTTGTCTTTGTTAAAAGCACCTTAATGGTTACCAGGGCTCAGCTGCTACACGGGAACTGGTTAAGCCAAAACAACTTCATCATGAGCTTTTGCAGCCTGGTCAGAGCATAAAGTCAACCGGTTTGTTTCTTGTGCACGTGGTTGGGTCCCAGCTGCCACCTCCCCTGGCAGAGGACAGGGCAGGAGCAGCGGAGGAGCCGCTGCCTGTGTTGTTCCTCACTTGGAGGGTAATTCCCTCAGCAGCACACGGCGCTGTCTGAGGGGGACATGTATTAGCCAAATGAGCACAGTTGCAAGTTCAGTTTTCACTATGCCTTGATGTTCTTCTGCCAGCTTAGTGCTGGATGCTGTCACCTCTACCAGTGGTGGGGTAATGTCTTTGGTTACTACCACCACCACCCCAGCACGCTTGAGGAGGACTCCTGAGGTCACAGTTTCACTCCGTCCTTCAAATCAGAGCTCAGGCAGGACTTGGCTTTAGTGACACTCCTTTGTAGGCTGAGAAGGATGCCATTTCGCCTCCTAATTTCAAGCAGGGCGGTAAAAATCTTTTCTGATGAGTGAAAGGGATCATGTCTTTTCTGGAACCACTGAGGCTCTGGATTGCAGAGTGCCGTCAGTCACAGCCCCTTTGCAGAGGTACCATGAATTATATGAACCAGTACTGAAACACTGGTCTCATGGGCACCAGGGTGTCTGTCACTGGCATTAATAAACTAGGATTTTACCTGGTGTCTTAACAGGATTAACTGTGCATTATTTGTTCACATTGCCTTAATAAAAAGCTTAATAAAAATCCCAGGACTCTTTCTATTACCATGAAGTGTTTCCATACTGTTATGAATTTCTCCAGTTAAAAAAGAAAATCAAACAAAAAGGTTAACTTATCCTCTCAGCCCAGATTTCAGTTTAAATTGTTACGTTTTCTTGTTGCTCTTTGGTGTGTTTCTCTCTAATAGAAAAATAGGGTAGACTTCCTTCTGAATTTTTCCCATATGTAGTTAGTTTCTACATAATGCAATTTTAATTAATTTTTACTATGTTAATCTATTCCAATTTGGTAATGTTTCATGGCTGCTAACATGTTTTTACTATACATTACTTTAAGAAACATAATGTCATAATTGTAATAATATTTTTTGCATTTCTGACAGATGTTTGGTAATGGTACTTAGCACTTTATTTCTCATAGCTGGGGTTTTTTTGTGTTTTTTTTTCTTTTTATTTTTTAAATTGCATTTGCTCCTTTGGCTTGTATCAGTTTACGATCTACGGCACAAAAGCTGACCACCAAGTATTAACATCAGCTTGAAACTCTTGCATGCATTCAAGATGAAGAACAAGAAGTTCTGCAGTTATCTGGGGATGTTAAGATAGGTAGCTTTCCTTGTAACAGGTCAACTGTAATTCTGTGAAATTCTATAAATTTGTATACTTCTATATATTCTATAAATTTCACAGACTTGTTGCCATGCTTCTTGCTGTAGCTTTGCAATGGAAAACAGCTGCAAGAACCCAGGAGAGCCCACTGATTATTTTGGTTATACATACTTCTGTGTCACTGCAACACAAACAGCGGCCAAACTGCTCCACTAAATTTTTCTGGAGAAACAACATATAGCGATTCTTTGCTTGACTTGGTCATTTTAAAGAGGTTACATGGAATGCGATTTGGCACAAAAAACTGAGCCCACCTGTCATTAAAATGGCCACTATATTGTGTTTTGATGCCACGGCCATACTAAGATTTATGTAATTTTTAAATTGCTATTGTTTTATTGTCATTAAAAGAATGAGGCCCATAGAGAGGGGGCAGTAAGTAAAGCTGGGAAATGTGCAGAAAACAATGCCAGTGGACTTGGAAAATGTCAATATTTCTAGACTTCAAAGTGAGGGTTTAGCTGGGCTGGGCAAGTTTTGCCTCTATTGTCCCTGGTCTCTATATTGAGTTAAGGGGTTCTGCTGCAGATACAAATTTCAGAACAGACTTAAAGAAGGGGATGCACGGGAAAGCTAGCCGGACAATATCAGGTTGCTGATGTTTGCCATTATTTTTAAACTGGGAGAGCAGATAGAAGCATTTTCAGGGCCTGATCTCATCAGTGCTAAAACACACGAGGAAAGAAAAATGTGTACTTACCAGATTAATTTCTGGTTAGCCACTCTGCCTTACAAGCTAAACATAATTCCCGTTTTCATACCTAACAAATGTGTAGTCACCCAGATAAACCCCATGCAATTAATGACGTTCAATGTCCTAACCTCTCCTACCAGTGTGTGCAAGTGAGAGGAAGTTTCTCCGTAGATTCCTGTATTTAAGTCTGGCTGTTTTAGGCGATACAGTCTAACATTTCATACTGTTCTGATTTTTGAGCTTTAAGATCTCTACTAGAAACGTTTATTTCTGCCAAGAGGGCCTTAAAAGATCCATCCAAAACAAAATATATTCTCTGCCTTACCACGCCACACTTCAGCGAAACACCCCTGACCAAGCTTCTGTTCCAGAAATAATGAATCACGTGCAACTTCCCATGCATCTTTAGCCAATCCAACAGTTTGTGGGGTATTATTCGTAGCAATCACAGTTAAGTTAAAACACAAACCGTCAGCTTTCTCTATAGGAGAGGAAATTAATAAAAAAAACACACTTATAATCCAAAATTATGCATGCATTGAGAAAGATGGAAGGTGACTTGTATCTCAGTGCCGCATTAAAGTTCATTTGCAAACACTGACTTTTGGATACTGAAGGTAAGGACTTTTTTGTTAGCTTGCAGATAAAGGCTCCTTGGTATAATTAATAGATTACCATGCGAGCCTTGATTTATTATTAAGACAGTGGTAATTTGTCAAAATCAACACCGTCCAAGGAAACATGGAATTTCAGTTTTCTTTTGCCATCAATTACAGCGAAAGTTGAAGACTAAAGAATTTCAAAGTCAAAGACATGATTCCAAAGACACTTTTCCTAACAGTTAGAGCTTTGCTCTTTTTTGTCTTGTGGGTCACAGTGCCCTGCACGTTCACCTTCCATCTTGTAATTCCCACACAGAGAGCTATTTTAGAATAATTATTTTGCTCCATACCCATCCATACTTCCCCAAACTGCCCATTTCCCAGTCTCTTGATCAACTGTAGGGATTCTCGTGGAATTTCCCAGACATCTTTGGTTTTGACAGACAGATCAGTAAGCCTTGGCATTCCTTTATGACAGGGGACTACTAAGCGGCAGCAAAGACCTGCAGCTCTCTCTGATGGAGCCAGAAGTGAAGCCAACAGCAAAGGAGAGGAAAGAAAAAAAAGTGTGACATGAAACAAAAATAGTAAGCATAAAAACAACACTACTCACAACAGCTGTTAGTTGCATACCACAAAGCATCCTGGAAGATTAGAAATTAAACACTGAAACATATTCATTTGAGACAGAACAGGAAATATTTCAGTCTCTGCTTCCACAGCCTGGAATGGAAGGTGACCACCAATGGTTTCTTTTGTGGACTCAGGATTTCCCTTCTCCCACAATGCTGCATTAAGGTAGCTTCATGAGTAACTGGTATACTATAGGACTGTATAAAAAATCATCTGTAAGTCACAAACTGGATTGTTTTTGTAGTCAGTAAGAGAAACACAGAAAAGATTCACTTTTTCTGAAAATCACAGCAATGAAAATTTGGTGGAACTTTTTGCTATTTTTTTTTTCTAGGTATCCTGGGAGAAGATATTTTCTGTATTCTACTCTGTGACAAGGCATTTTTGTAGATGTGCTGCAAAAGACTTTTTCTGCCATTCTTCCTAGAGCAAATCTTTATCAGGGTATGCGACCAGCCCTACATCATTCCGGGCAGATTCATTATATTTATCGCTTACAAAGCTTCACAGAAGACTGAACTACGACAAAAGTTGTAAGACATTTTAGCAGGAGTAAAACCAGTAATATACATGAAAATATTTGTACATACACACTTATTTTTGTGTAGTGTACTATGCTGCACAAAGTAGACTACAATCTAAAGCTTGCACAGCGACTTGTATCTTAAAACAGGTGCAGCAGAGCAGAACAAGGTGGAGAACTGCAATTGTATTTCAGTCTTAAACGTGACCTCTGTTCTCCTGTGCAAGATTTTTTTTCTGGGCAGGCGAACAGTTTGTTTTAGCCTCACAAAGCAGTCAAGCACTGAAGCTCCTTGCAACACGAAGCTCTACCTCCTCAGCACCAGAGCTGTGGGATGGTGGGGAAATCCCTACAGGGAGCCTGACATGGACCTCATTTTCTCTCCTGTAGCAGGACAACAAAGACCACAAAACAGGGAAGATTAGCTGACCAGCTGGCATGCCTTATTCCAAGATAATTCCAATGGGAACATTACAATAGGGACTACTCAAAATACGGACTGTATTTGGAAAGCTTCATTCTGAGTTTGGACAGCTGCAGAAAGAAAATGGAGGTTTTAAAGACCTCCTTGTTTTCTGGTTTTCTTTATTTGGAGAGGGAAGCAAAAAAAAAAGAAAAGCTTGGCATGCGGGTGCTCCAGTTAAGCCTGGACTGGATGCACAAGAGCTTATGCTTGCCAGGCTGGCTGGTAGGGATTTGGTGAACAGTGCTTCAACTTCAGATGTGCCATTGCTGAACTTAGTCCGATGTCAGATCACCCTGGGGATCTCAATATTTTTCATTTGTAAATCTCATCTGTGAAAGTCCAGGCAGTGCAGTTAACTTTGTGATCCAGTTAACAAAGGGCTGGGATGAGAGGGAAGCCTGAATAATAAGGGTACGGGGCAGCACGATAGGAGCACAGTGCAGAGACACCTGTCCTGTGTCTGCAGAAAGCTACACTTTGTAGTTCCAACTTCTGATCCAGGACTGCTTACACGAGACCAAACTGCACGCTGCATACCTGAGTAACCTGATTTCCAGCTGTCTGGACAGGAGGGGTCCTTCTGCCTGGCCAGCTACGGAGTGAAGGCTGAAGGTCAGGCTGCAGAGCATACCCGTCATGTTGTGAAGGCACTGACCTACAGTCTCAGCAGTCATTCTTCAGGAACCCTGCTGATCTTTACAAAGTCATTTGAGTGTCTTTGAGCTCTCTGTGGAAGCAAATCTAGGCATTCGCAAGGCGTTCTGCTAATTTACCTTCCACAATCCAGAGAGCAGAGCAGGGAGTTAGAGGCAGCTAGGGCTGGCACGGAATGACTTACTCAGGTGAAACTTCTGGAGTGTGTGTCTCTACTGTGCCCTGCTGAGCTGCCCTACCTGGATCCTACTGATTATGCCTCTATGTTGCACAGAAATGGCTGTTCCCAGATCTATTTGTTTCTGCATCGGTGCGTGGAAAATACACCACCCAAATAATGTGACCACAGGAAAACTAGAAGTTGACATATACCCGCTGGTATAGTGGGTCTGAAAACTATCTTCCTTAGATGTGAGTTTTTGTACATTATTCAGCTTAGTTTAATGTCGAGTCACCAGAAACAACTAGAAACTCTCCCAGGCAGCATACAACCATCAGAAACTGGGCGGAGAAGACAGCCAGATGTCTAGTATGAATAGCATAAGAATACAGCAGACAGAATACAAAGAATACAGAAAAAACACCCCACAGAGAAGTTGATTTCCCAAGTAAAAATTATGAAAAGTTTTTGAGCAGTGAGCATTTGGGGCCATCTGTTAATGTTACAAAAAGCTGAAGTAAGGAAAAAATAAAAAGCAAAATAATTCAAAATACTTTTTTTTTTTTGCTTAAAACATGAGCATTTCTAGAAACATGGCAGTCTTCTGTGTAAGAACCAGTTGTCCTACGCAGAGGTTTGGAGGGCTTTGAAGTTGTATCTGTTGTATATCAATCGTCAGTGACAGCAGGACGCACTTTTGGGCCGAGTAGTGTATGCCACGTTTTAACCACAGAAATTAAAAAAAAGAGGTTGGTGGGTGGACACAAACAGCGTCCATAAAGCAACACCCACCTTGCTACAATTACTTTTTAAATTACACTGATTATAACTTAAATGTTGATATTTTGCATGCTGCACGCAAATCCAGCGGGAAAATTTGAGTCAGGTAATATATGCAAACCTTTTGGTCATTGCTTTAGGTGACTGAATTCCACAATGCAATTCCCTATTCGCTTTATTAGCAATAGCGAGCTACAAAAAGGTACATATGAACGCTCGCTTGTGCACCAGGAATTCATGCTTTGAGACGTGCAAGTCAAATTCAGTAATTCTGTCTGTTTAGAAGAGGGAGAGCAGGCAAACCGTATACCTCGGTAGAGTGCTAGCTTTTAAAAGCTCTGCCACTGTACACCGTGAGCGGCACACAAAGCCATTTATAACTGTAATGGGAATAGGGATAATGGAAGATGCATTACAACAAGCAAGAGACATAGCTCAAATGACTCTTTAGGGCGTCTTACACGTACATCAGCTCAGCAGAAACACTTTTGTTTTAAAATACTTCAGAGTGCCATGTACTATCTGAAAGATTACCTGAATAATGCTGAACCAGCTGCTGAAGAGTTTCAAATTGTGCCCGAGTTGTGATATAATATCCACCATTGTCAAGTTTACGAATCTTATAATGTTTGACATGATCTCCTTTCATATCATCCCAGTCTCGAATAGACAGGGAATAGGCACCTGTTTCAAGCAAAATAGAAATTAAAAAATGTAAGTAGCTTTTAGACACAAAGATTTTCATTTGCTGGTTAATTGTTACACAGTGAAAGAGCTTCCAAAAAATGCTTACTGTACCTTGAAAGAAGAACAAGTGAATCTAACACAATGAAGAAAGTATCACAGAAATTTTATGATGTTCACACTATGTCCCTTTCACAGTTTTCTAGAAAGAAATCAGGACTTCTGTGTAAATAAAACCTCACATTTTAACATTTACTGCTTTATGTTGTTAAATTGACTTTTCCTCTTCTAAGTGTCAGGTTACACTGCAAATACTATACCTTAGTTAAATGCCAGTGGGTGGTAAATATCAAGAGTTTCACAGGAAGCACTGGAGACAATGACTTTATATCTGTGTAGTGTTGTTACTCAGATGGATCCCAAACTTCTTTAGAAACATAAACCAACCAAATCAGAATATTTCATATGTCACAGGCTTTGGAAGGTGGTACTACACCAACACCATGTGCCAGGGGACCTGCAAAAACTGTGTGTATCACCTTCCAGATCCATGCTGGAGCTTCAGAGCTTACTGGTGAGATTCAGATGCCCCAGCACAGGGGTTAAGTGCCTTATGAGATGTCCCAGGACATCCTGCTTGGCTGTCATGTTTGCCTCATCCACGCGGATGCCCTGCAGGGAATTCAACGGGCTCTGCATGCTCATAGTCAGGTAAAGGAACCTCAGTCAAGGGGCTGGATTTAATTTTAGATGTGGCGGTGGCTGCCTGCAAGTGGGCTATGGGCTTGATTTAGATGCCCACACATAACGTTCTGGTGTTGTTAGAGCAGCTGAATCCCGGACTAGTTCTCATGAGCATTATGACAGTGCAGGTATCGACGGTAATGAAAGTTTGACCACTAGGTACATGCAGTGAGCACTAGGTATATGCAGTTGTGGGCAGTTGAGCTACACCCCAAGATGTCACTGGCTGTAGAGGAAGTTTGATCACATATATGGGCACCTGTACACTTCTATTGTATAGTGACACCCACCTGTTGTCTCTCTACAGTGTCAAAAGCAAAGCCACGTTATACAGCTTAGCACAGTTCCTGAGCAAAAGCATGGCTATTTCAAAGACAGGGAAGAAGATAAGTCTTCATTCATGTCTCAGAGAAATACTGTGTAAACACAAAAGTAATTCAGACATTAAAAGGAAACAAAATGGAGGTAACTGGCAGCTGTGGAGATCTCAGGAAGGTCCTTCTGGAGCCTGGGCTGCTTTAACTGGTAACCATGTCAGCTAAAGGCAGGAAAGGAAAATCACCAGCAGACAACTTAGGACAGCATGAAAGGTGGAGTGATTTCCTACAGTCTGATAACAAACAGTACCAATTGCTGCTTATCCCAAATCAGGGTATTTTTGAATATACCTGTCAGGTTCCCATCCTCCAGAACCTCCTCCAACTAAGTGAAATGGTTTTAAAGAACACTCACTGTTACGTGGCTGAGACTGCTGATGTAAGATGTCTTTCCTGGATGTCTCCCCGGGAAGAAGTTTCCTTGACCGTGTTAACCTGCAACAAGTCTCTGTGATGGGCAGCTCATCACTGAGGGAGCTGCAGTGAACAAAGAGTGTCCACCCTGACTCCAAGGACTTCTCAAATTCCCTGTTATTTGTCCTCTAAACAGGAGGAAAAGGGCCAGTGCTTACACAGATGATTCTGGTTTATGCAAATGGAAGACATCCTGAGAGGAGTGACAAGATGTTTATTTCTAAGTGTAGAAAAACACTGTTTGTCTAGGATTTTTATTTTTATTTTTTCTGAGGAGGTTCTCCCACTCAGTAAGTTCATCTCCCTAAGCTAAGAGTTTAAAGAATCTGGGGGATTTGCAAGTACATCTTGGGCATGCTTTGTACCACAACTCTGTGTTAGACACTGTCACTGTATATTTCAAATTTTTCCAGGCGGTGTTCTCCACCTCCGCATTTGTTGAGTTTTGATCCACTGGCAGCAGCTGTATTTTCTTTAGTCACGCTCCCTGCCTATCTGGTCACTATTTTAGATTCTTTAGGAAAACGTAAACAATCTGTGGCTCCAGGTCTGCAATCAGAGCCGCGTGGGTGGCCCTCTGTGGACCCCCACTGACCTCAGATCAAGTTGCAGGACTGGAGCTTTAGTTCAAAGCTGGACAAAAACAAGAATCAAGATGGATTTCACTATTCATTTATTTAGGCTGTTGGTTATTTAATCTATTCATTATTATCTGATGATAAATTCAAATGTAAGAGATATACCTATTAAAAATGGATAGAAATACATTACAATATATCATACTAATGATTTTTTTTTTAAATAACAAACCTAAAACCAGACAGCTTTGGAGGGTGGAGATTGAAACCAGGTGAAGGATTATACAGACAAGAGCTGATAAAGTACCTGGGTAGTCAGAAACTGAAAAAAATTAAAAGCTAGCTCCATATAATTTATTTTAGAAGTAAGAAGAGAAGGCAACCATGATCAAGGGAGGTTAAATTCATACTGAAGTCATCCATGATGATACTTTTAACATGATCCTGATTAATTTTATTATTGTTATTATTTAAAGCAGAAGGGACAATTCTAGGTCTGAAAACAATTCCTGCCTCAAGCCCAAGATGACCAGTTGGAATAAGGCATTCTGAGAAGACTTATGGGAGAATGCACCATTTGAGCCCTCCCAGTTGACTTTTTTCTCTCTTGGGACCAAGAAGCTCCCTCTGTTTTCTTCTAACAATATATTGAAACACCACAAGGATGAGAAGGGAAATAGGCATTTTTTTTTACAAAAAAACCCCATGCATGGTTTTTTTTTCTCCAGTGGCTTTGATGCAAAGTTAGCCCAAAGATATAGAAAGCCTTATGTTTAAATGCAGAGGAATTAAGCTTGCTGCTCTAAGTCCACGCATGATGGACTACTCCATTTCCCCAGTGTTTCTGTGTCTCACAAAAAACCAGCCCTGACTTAGCTAAGTAAACAGCCCTGCAAAACACATCCCCTATCACTGTGTAAAAAATGGTCAAAACAGACTAAACTGATAATGTGGTTTAGAGAAAGAGTGCTGTGTTTGGTTTTAGGATCCATGGATGCCTATATGAGTGAGTTTTTAAACTCAGCAGAGAGTGGAATGAAGTCCTGCTCCTTGCACACATGATGACAACTGTCAGTGAAAATGAACAGGTGGAGGCTATTTGCAGAAAAAGAGCAAGTTAGAGCCTGTCTTCCTCCTTGTGAGAGTGCCTCACTGCTACGTAAGGTATGGTGAGGCTGTGGGCTGACAAGATGGGAAATGAGCTGTCTGAAATAACAGCATGTCTGCTCAGGTTTTTGCATCAGAAAACGGCCTTCGGACTTACGGGCAGCAAAGGAAGAATCCAGTGACTTTAGGAATCAAAAACGCAAAACTTACAATATCAGATGACAGAATATGGCACCTGAAGATAGGTCAGGTATACAGGAGTGGGAAGCAGTGTGTCTCTTTAAAATTCTTTAACAGCCATGACTTCAACCACTTTGCAGGCCAACTCTAGCTGACAGAGTGTGCTCTGATCAAAGCACTGACTTTAATCACATGAACCATCATTAGACTTTGGAACATACATGGAATTAATTCTAGTGACTTATGCTTCCCACAGCAATTGTTTTGGATTGCTGGTTGGTTGAGAAAGGGCCAGGTTTGTTTTCACTTAGTTGCATGTTTTCTCCTCAACAGCTGTATGAGTTAGAGAGATCTTTTCATACATGTGAAGCTTTGAAGAAGAAGTTGACAGGCCTCATGAACAAAATGTAAAAGCAGAGATAGCATCCACCAAGAAAACTGGAACTTGTCCAATATTTTTAGAGGGAAGGAGAATACATCCTTCCACTTGACTTCAAAAGAATGGATACAGTTGAATAACCAGTTGCCTCCCTCCTCCCCCAAAATCTCATCTTACATCTTCTTGGCAAGAAGGTTCAAACATTCTGCTTGTCCAGAAGAAGCACGCAGTAATTTTCACCGAACCAGACTGGAGATTGCCAGTATCTGTTCACAATAAGCTAGCTGGCTGTGCCTGGACCTGAATAGGGACACCAGGAGGTCTGCCTGCTGTAGCCCTCAGAGCTGATGTTTTGAGGGACCACTCTCCACTCAGCTCCACTGCAATAGGAGTGTCCTCAACACACACATCAGCACGGGCTGCACTTCAGTTGTTTTCCGCTTTCAACACTCACTCTAAGACCTGAGATGTCCAGACATTTAATTCCCTAGCACAAATATATGCAAGATGACACTTCTCTACCTTCACACCACTGGAAACAGTATTTCACAAACTCAGCACAATTTTTCTCGTCTATTTTGTCATTCATAGTCAGAACAGCTCTGGCCAGCCTACCTTTGGTAGTTTCACTTTCCCGGATCAGGAAGGTACCTCTGGGATTTCCAAATGACAACAGCTGCCTCTCAGCATCTTTTCGGCCAAGTTTGCCAAAGTACCACCTTAGGGAAACATCAGAAATAGTAAGACGAATGCTACACAGGATTACTAGGTAGTGTCATGGAGCTCAGACACAGAGGATTATTTGCTGAAACAATGGTTAGTCAAGTATTTTCAATCATTTTCATCATATGATGTCTTTTTTATTGTGGTGAGAAGCTAATGTGACAAACTGCGTAATAGACGTTGTAAACGTTGTGCAGTAGCACTTTGCATTATGTCTGTAATCAGGAGATGCTGAGAAGGCTTGTTTGGTGTCTTACGACTCAGGCCAGACTTTGACAAACAGAGAGCAAGACTTGGCGGGGCGAACGAATAGACAAGGAAACGGCAGAAAAATACGATATTGCCAAAAAGCAGTATTTTTACAGATGTTGCTATAAACTACATATCTGATTTACATAGTGATGTATTTTTATTGCAGCACAGCTATAAAACCTCAGTAGAAGGACCAGATGTAACCACTTTAGTGTGGTTGTGTAAGGCTTTCAGAGTTTCAGCACCTTTTTCCTTCCTGCAGCAATTCTTTTGTTTGTTTGTTTCTCAATCAACCAAGTACAAAGTGAAGTACAGACTACTACAGTAGTACCTGCTCAGCTGTATTAGCTCCTCTGGTGTATCTTTTATACTGGAAATAATACACACGACACTCCATTTTTTGCATAGATACAGCCTCATTACACTGTGTGCGTTGTAGCATCCTACCTCTTGGTAGGTATTTGTTGATACAATATGCCCTCTTTAATAGACAGTTTTCACACTAATTGACTCCAAATATTTTTACAAGTTAGTTCAGGCAAAGCAAGGGCACCTTTTGCACAAAGCTTGAAATTAGTCGACACTCGAATAAAGGAAGCAGATCTATGTTCCTTTAGGTTTTCTTCCTTTGTTTTGACATTGAAAAAGCAAGGAGCTCGTGCTTCTTTTGTTACTAATTACCTAATTATTTATCAGTGCAGTTAAGAACTTAAATAAAAATAATGTAAGTCATTTGAAAAATCACTGCAATCAATCAAAACCAACACCTCAAACCTCCTTCAAATACGGCACTAATCAGTCTTTACAATGAAAAGAAAACATACTCCTCTGCTTGGATGGAATCGACTGGAGCCACATAATTACTGGGAATGTAACCAGTTTCGCCTGTCGTCAAGGACCGGGCCTCCCACCAGTCTCCTTCCCTGCAGAAAGAGAGTTGAGGAGGAGGAGTGAGAGCAAGACACAGCTGTAAAGACAATGATCCGACTTTGCCAACAGCACCCACAGCTGTCGTCGTGTGAGAGGCAACAACAACGTGCTTCTGAGGGAGCTGTTGGCATTTAAATCCAAATAATACATGTATTTCTTTACATCTATTATTATTTCCACGGTGATTAGTAATGTAGCATAATGACATAAACAGGCATTTTATGCAATTTGATGAAACGGTGAAATCAGGTTGGGTGAGGGCTGGTTTTGTGCTAGAAGACTGAAAACTGTCTCCATAGCAATTTTTCTAATACGGACCCTTGAGAGAGCTCCTAGAAAAACTGCCAAACTGAACACTGCCACATCCACTGCTAATTTTAAGCTTGTATGGGGTTAATTAATCTGAAACCCAAAGGTATCAAAACTCCATCTATCAATATGGAGTTTTAGATGGCCCTTAAAGATGACACATCATTGTCTAGATTCCCTCTCCTGGCCACCTAGAGGAGGCATCTGAAGCAGCAAAGGTAACTATTAACAAATATAAGTAATGGGCATTTTCAAATCCTTACAAAAAAGCATTCTTCTACAATATTT
The DNA here is from genome assembly GCF_000703405.1 of Apaloderma vittatum. Lineage (NCBI taxonomy): Eukaryota > Metazoa > Chordata > Aves > Trogoniformes > Trogonidae > Apaloderma > Apaloderma vittatum. Next base: position 46,097 of record NW_009715371.1, on the reverse strand, counting down.
AAATGATTTTATGGCAGGGTTCCACAGGATTAGCATCCATTTTTGTATGCGCTGATGTAGAATGCTCAGCTTTAAAAGAAGTTTATTTCTCAGCTTTTTACAGGATCCCACGATTTGTGATTTAGCAATGGATATTTCATTCTCATCCTCAGATTGACTGATGTTTAACTCCTACTGCTACTAATAAGCATTCTCTTTTCTATTTCTGGACTGCTTAGAAACTCTTTCTCAGTTCCCCTCCTTGCAAAACAGTGGTTTGTCACTAAATAAAACACTATTATCAAACGTGGCCAGAGAATTTAGCCTCTCCTATAAGCAAGCAGTTACAGAAAATACATTGCTTTAAGCTATTACTAGCAGGAAAGGTTGAGTCAATGTGAGCTATTACTTTAAATTTTCAACTCCACTTTCTAAAATAATTTGAAGGGATATGAACTCTGTGGAAAACAACTAGAAAACAGCTGCGATTAGTCAAAAAGGAAACGTTTCCAATTCCACAGTTCAAAAAAATTGAAGAAGCTTTTCTAGCGGCTGGCAGCTGACGCTATCTTAATATACCTTGTGTGTATTAGCATGTCAAGCATTAGTATGTCTGTTTGCATCCCTAATTTTACCAGCTCAACTGCTAACCCTTCCCCCACATGTTGCTGTGGAATACTTGTCAGAGATTATGCCATACAGTGGCTGACAAATTGTACCATTACATTCCTTCTCCTCGCTGTACAGAGAGTCCACTAGATGGAGGTATTTTATCATATCTAGGGAGAGAAAAAGCGGTGCCTTGGATGATAAAACAGCAGGAGCAACCCCCTCTGCTTTGATAGAGGAGCTTAAATCTCTCAAAGCACTGCCAGAAGGGTGGAGGAAAACAGACTTTTTTCACAGCCTTTAATTTCAGACAGGTGACTGAGGTCGGAGGAGGTTAGTCAATGAGGCTAGCCAGGGTGTGCAGGAGCGGCCCTGGGGGTGCAGGGGCTGGCTGAGTGTTTCTGAGCCCCAAAGTCAGGCTCTGCTCTGAACAACCAATGCAGGCATCCTCGTTCCCCTAGACTGCCCTTGGTATTATTGCTGACTTCAAATCACAGTGGTACCCTCTGTGTGCCATTTCGGGTATCGCTGTCCTGAACTTTTAATCCAAAGCACAAATCAAATTTCATTTACTGAGAGCTAAAAACCACACATCCAAACCCCTCCAAAAAACCTAGTTTTGTGCACATATATGCTTTCTGGCAGATTCTAAAAAAAATGTGCTTCTTTCATATAATTTGTGATATAAGTGAAGAGAGGAAGCATTCTCACAGAACAGCTGCTTTCTGAAGATTCCCAGCCTGGCTGTCAGTACTCCACGAGTGTGGTTAGGTCCATGTTTACAAGCAGACTGACTATGATGAGAACTGAACTTCTACAATTCTACAAGAAAATCAGTGGATGTGTTGTTTTTTTTTTTCTTCCCCCCTCATAGAAAACCTTCCTCCAGGCAGTAATTACTTGCATCAAAACGCATGTACCGCAACCACCCACACATCGGGGACTCTCTCTGTCCCACCAATTCTAAGAATGATTGCTGCCCCTAATTTTATCAACCGGCTTGTGTAAGGAATTTATCTGTGGAATTTCTTCTTGTTTCAAGTTATGGCACAGTTTGTGCAAGGTTAGGAAAGCAGCAGGCAATGTGGACAAAAATGTATGATAGGTTAAAAAAGGGGTTTTTTTTCCAAGTGCTAATTTAGAGGTAGAGAGGTTTTTAAACTGTCGCTCCCTCTACAAGTCGTAACTGAAGTTCCTGTGCTTTCATCTACATCAAAGCTCTTCAGCTTCATGGCTTCATGAAATATTCCACAGAATTACCTGATTTTTTTTTCAACTTTAATGCACATTGAGCCAACTCCAACCTTAGAGTTGTTTTATTAAAATTAACAGGAGTTGCACCAAGAATGAATTTGCCTCCCTGTCACACAGCGTAAGAAGAAAAGATGAGAGCAGTATCATAAAGCCTCTAGAAAGTGACATACTTGGTTGTTAACCCATTTTTACCTCTATACGATAGCAATACTGTACATTACACAGAGCCTTCAACCTCAGCTTAGTAGCTAAGAATTACAAGATGCTCAGATATAGGTCAGTGGCACAGTAAGTTTTACATGTTATTTTTAAATTGCTAAGGGATTTTTTTTCTATAGACAGTTGATAAAATTAATGTTAAGCTGATGATTTCCAGGATGGAAGTGCAGTTGTCATGCTAAATGCAACTGTATGTACAGTCGTGCGTTCTCAACAGAACTTCCTAGCATGTTCTGACTGTATCATCTATGTTTAAAGAAGACAAAAAAAAGCTTTTAAACTTGGCATGGAAATTTGCGGAACTGTTTTTAGCTCATTTCTGTGTAGAGATACTTGCAGAAGACTACAAAAAGTGTTAGTACGTGCCTTGCAGACCTTCTGTGACTACTGGTAAAGTACAGAGTTGGTATGCTCAGTTTTGAAGGTGAGTTAACTGTGAAATGTAAGCAGTGAATCACACAATCTAACACCTATTTTTGAAGTAAACCCGCATGTGGTTGAAAGGTTTTTTTCCAATAATAAAGCACTTTGCAAAAGTGCACTAAATGCAGACAAGTAAGTAAGTACAGAGTAAAACCCCTACATATCTTGAATATCCAACATTAGATTTTACTAATAACATAAGCAGACAAACATAATTTAAAAAATATTAAAAAGCATATTCCCAAGCCTAAAACTTACGAGCTGTTAAGTATTTGGAACTTTTCTCCTTTGTGAAAACTCAAATCATCTTCTGTTCTTGCGTCATAGTCATAAAGCGCCACAAAAAGAGTTACACCTAAAGAAGAAGATAGGTGAGTTACACCCCATCACAAAGAACAGGAGGGAAAGGAGCCTCAAGAGATGAGGTGCTAAGCCAAATGTAAGATGTTTGGGTTTCTGCCGAGCAAAATGAACTGAACTCTTCTACTTTTTTGGACAACTCTTCTAGTCCCTCTGATTTTCAGCAGCCAAAGGGCACACTACATCCTTCCCTCTGTACAGTCATCAGTGCTCTTGGTTTGGTACCCACACACAGTGTAGGATCCCAAGGGGGCAAAGGGGATTTGAAGAGAGACATGGCCATGCCAAATATTTCCTGTTAACTACTTGAAGTGGCTCAGATCCCACTTTCCCTTCCCCGGCAGAGGGATGAGGCAGTCAGTCAGCCAAATTTGGCATGTGTATATAATTTCTCATCCTGTAAGTGAGTGAGCACCTACAAGTTAGCAAAGGTAGAGCTGAAGACCCAGCTCCACCTCTGCTTCAGTTATTTTCACTATTCATAGAATCATAACATCATAGAATTATAGAATTGTCAGGGCTGGAAGGAACATTAAAGATTATCTAGTTCCAACCCCCCTTCCATGGGCAGGGACATCTCCCACTAGATCAGGCTGCTCAGAGCCCCATCCAGCCTGGCCTGAAAAACTTCCAGGGATGGGGCTTCCACCACCTCACTGGGCAACCTGTGCCAGTGTCTCACCACCCTCATGGGGAAGAACTTCTTCCTAATGTCTAATCTGAACCGATCCATCTCTAGCTTTAATCCATTCCCTCTAGTTCTATCACTATCCAACATCCTCAAAAGCCCCTCATCAGCTTTCTTCTAGCCCCCTTAAGATACTGGAAGGCCACAATAAGGTCTCCTCAGAGCCTTCTTTTCTGCAGACTGAACAACCCCAACTCTCTCAGTCTGTCTCCATAGGAGAGGTGCTCCAGCCCTTTGATCATCCTCGTGGCCCTTCTCTGGACACGTTTCAGCATGTCCAGATCTTTCTTGTGCTGTGGGCTCCACAACTGGATGCAGTAATCCAGGTGGGGGCTCACTCTTCCCGACAGCAACATGCTGAGACAGTCAGGCCTCTGCGGTAATTACGTGACTGGAACTCACTAAGAGCACTGAGGGAAGACTTCGAAACTCACCTGTTCCTCCTCTTGTACGCAGCGTCCCTGTATGAGAGGAGGAATTGACTCCACCAAACACTGTCAGTCCTTGGCCTCCTGTGGCATGAAAGTTGTTGTAGTTTGGGATTGAAGTCACACCAAAGCTAGGATAGTGCTGTGGAGTGGGATCTGTTCCATAGCGGTAACCTGAGCTTTGAGTTAAACTGCCATCCCTCTCGTCAGTCAGTTTTGTTGCTTCTTTATCCTTACATTGCACACAGCCCATTATCTAAAATCCTAGGAGAGGAAGGAAAAGACAGGTGTTCATACATTGATGCTCACCAGATCTCCCACAAACCTACATATGATGAGGATCAAATCAGGTTCACGGCTGGAAAAAACACAGTGGTTTGAATATAAACAGTAACACGTTGGGAAAAGCTTACACGAATCCTTCCTTGCGGTGGTTTCCCATTGAGGCTTGAGGAAGGAGGGCCTGCCTGCTCCCAGGGAAGCAGCAGCTCTCTGCACAGCCCTGCCATGCAACGGCTTGCATGAGGGTAGCGAGAAGATTAAATCCCTCTCAGTCACCCTTGGCCAGGTGAGCGTGAGTGGCAGGCAAAGGACCCTGCCAGAAAGTGCTGCTGGAGGTGTTCAAGTCTGCCCCCCAAACCATAGAGCGCACACTTCATGTTTGACCTTGTCTACTACACAAGAGCTGACTTGACCTGAAGGCAACACAACCATTTTCCATCGCTGGAGCTCTGCTTGACAGGCAGAAAATCAGACATGGTGAGCTGGTAGTTATTACAGCACAGGGAAGAAGGAGGGAGCTATCAGATGGCACAACAGAATCACAGAATTGTTGAGGCTGGAAGAGACCTCTGAGATCATCAAGTCCAGCCTGTGACTCAACAGCATCGCAACGGCTAGACCATGGCACTAAGTGCCATATCCAGCCTAAAACTGAAATGAAGCGTCCTTTTATGTAGTACTGAACTGCAAGGTGAAACCTGTTGGTAGCAGAAGGTGGGGCTGCCAAAGGTACACGTGAGTTAAGGAACTAGAGAAAGTCCTGGAAGAATTAACATGTCAAATGCAGAGCATTTCAAAGTCTGGATCCCAGATGGCTTGGAGAAGGTTGCTCTAGTTTTTTAATTCTTATATCCTCTTCTTCAGCACCCTCACGGGTCACTACTGGGGCCTGGGTTAATCTCTCTTAATTTTTGGTGCCTATATCTCTCTAGGTGGAGGGAAACAGAGGGTGATTCACCACATACTAGAAGCAGCCCTGCAAGGTTACTCTTGTTATCTGGTATTGCTTTTCATTTGTGAGCTCTAACATTTTATAATCCACGTGCTGGTGTTACTGAGCTCTTCCCTATTGACTTGAGCTGAATCCAGACACAAAACATGAGTTTCTGAAGCTCGACGTGATGAATCGAGGGAATCAGATACTCATCTGGATACACCCTTGTTCTGAACGAGTACAGTGACTCTCACGTGTAACCTGGCACAAAAACAACATACTCTGAACACTGGGGATGCAAGAAGAGGAGTCACAATAGAAAAATCTTAAAAAAATTAGACTTACTAAACATATTTTTCCAGAATATATAAATAGATAGGGAGAAAATGCAGAGAACAGAAAAAAGTGCAGCATAGCACGTTTTCCCCCCATATTTCTTTTCACATTTAAGCCAATATCTGTCACTTAGGGTAAATAAAAAGCCTATCCTTTTTCAAACATCCCCATTTTACTATAGCTGCCAGGCTGACTACTTTGTCTGCCTTACCCTAACATGAACACAGGAAATTAGTTTTGACAAACTCATGGAATTTAGGAAAAGCATATTCCTCTGCTGCTAATGCTTGAAAAATTATGCAGCAGCTCCCTGCTTGTCTGTGACAGTTCAAAGTCTGGATACCTGCTTCCTAAATCTAAACTGCTTAATTAAAAAAAAACCCTTCTGTCGAAGGGTATTTTCTACAATCTGAAGATATTTCCAGTTATTCTATAAGCCTGTTCAGAAAAACAAGCACCATTTTAATCTACTTCCCTTAGTTGTATTGCCTGCAGTTAACACAGGTCTACAACCTCTTAGCTTAACTTAAAGGTGCCCTTTTGGCATTTCTTTATTTCCTTTAACACATCACATCCACTCAGAAGTGTCCCCTCAACAAAACATTTAAGTCTCTTCACAGGAACAGAAACATGATCTCCTGACTCTGCACTTGCTGCACCGGGTGGCACGAGCTGGGATTCCTCATGAAACTAAAGTGACAATAAGTCAAGGGAATGGGGTTTGCTGCGTGAAGGCTGTCAAAACTGACTGCTGCTGCTATTACTGCGGCAGCTGTGCTGGCCTCCAGCCTCTGCTCGCCTTGGTAGCCAGGTCAGTGCTGGATTTGTGGGGTACCATGCTGGGGCTCAAGGTTCCCCATCCCTGGGCCCAGCAGTGACTCCATGTGAGCCCACAGCGGTGCCCTGGCCAGCTTTGTATCAGCCTTGAAAAACTCTTTGTGGAGGTATCTCAGCTGCTTGTAGTCATCTTAACAGCAGGATGGTCTGGCTCTGGACACCCTCTGTTTGGGGATGTCACTCAGAAGTGAGGTTTTCCCAGCATCTCTCACAGCCAAGGAGCTCCATGAGCAATGTCAGGGAGCGAAGCAGGACCACGGTGGGGGTGAGGGCTTGTCTCACAGCTATGAGCACAGGCAGAGCCCAGGGAGGCTTTGGGTGGGAGGGATGAGTCTGAGACTTGCCTCCTGGACCTTGCTACGCCTCTGTGAAAGCATCCCGCCGGTGTGCAGAGAGCAAAACACGGGCAGCGAGCACACGCTGCATGGGAGATGGCACAAGTGAAATCCCAGCTCAAGAGAGAGCCTGACCATCTGAACAGGGAAAAGTAAGCTATTAAAGCAGACTGGTTAAAAGGTGCAAGCACTGGAACATACGCTTATTCACCTCAAAACAGTTAAGTGATACACAGGCTTTACCATTTAAAGAAGACTCTCAGCAGCCTTTTTGTTGGCTTGCAAACTTACCTCCCTGTGAAACTATTGCCTCCTCCCTTTCCCCTCCCAGCTCTGTTTCTTCTCTTACTCTCCCCCATGTGCTTTCACAGGGAAAAGTAGAAAAGAAACTGCAAGGATGGAAGAAAAAAAGAGATAGGAAACATGAAATCTGGGAAAGCGATGGGGGGAAAAGGGGTTTTCTTGTTGCTCATTCACAAACGTTCAGCTGAGCAGGGAAAAAAATCTCCACCGAAATCTGGGAAGATTTCACATACTAATTTTACAAGTGCTGACAAGACAGTCCTACACACCTCATTTACACATTGATGAGGAAAATGTTAAAATGACAAATCAGCCACAAAACCAAAAATGTTCAAAGTATTAATTCTGAATAAAAGTGAATATATGAGGAGATGGTATGCATATGCACTGGTAGTCACGGAAAAATAATGGTTTGAGGTTTTCTTCTTACTAAGAATGATATGAATAGAAAACCAGCAAATTATCAGTTTCTTGATTTTTGCTTCTTTTTTTCCCCTCCTTTTATCTCTTTTTCTGGCAATGGCAGCACACAGGGAAGGAGAATTTGATGCAAAGTGAACGACTGACAAAAAGGTCTTTTTCTTTCACTTACCCTCTCCCACTTTGTCACAGTGTCTAGACAATCCAAGTATAAAGACTGCTTGATTGTAGCCTCTTGTAAAATGTGACAGAGGGTGTTACATGCACGCATCTTTTCAAGCCAAGTCCCTGAAAGTTGTCTGTTCCTGGCTCAAAGAAGCCAGCAGCATGGGGAGTTGGCTAAATCTGAGAGAATGCATGTACACGCTTAAAGCAATTTCAGCCAACTCAGGGGTTTCATAGACAATAAATATAACCTCCATTCAGCGTTGGCCTTTGTGTCAATGAATGGATTCCAGAAACTAATCTCCTTCAGTATCACAGAGCAGGCTTTTAATATCCAAAAGTCTCATCTCCCTGCATGGCAGCATTTGGGCCTGTGGAAGGCTGGAGTTATTGAGCCAGCTCTGAGATCACCAAACAAAATCTGGAGCTGTTTTACACTAAACTCTCTAGAGACGAGTATACAACGTTATTCATCCAACATGCTGCGCAAATTACAGTAAAGGAACAAGTTTTTCTTCATTTCCATTAGGACAGGCAGCATTTCTCAGATGTCTGAGTTACGGGTCACGCAACATTATCATAATTTCACACCGCTATTATTAAAAGGTATGTAACTAGCCTAATTAAAAGTAACTTGTCTAATGCAAGCAAGTTGGATTTGTTTATTTTAAAGTTGTGTTTTTATGGGCAATATAAAACATGTGTTTTCATGAAAATACAAAACATTTACATGGGTTTTGAGACTTCTTTAGAGACAAATGAAAACAATCATTATGTTATTTGTCTCTTTTCTTGTCCTTCTTGTATTTCTTGAACTCTAGCATTTACATTGCAAGCAATCCAACACCAGCCTAACCAGAATAGTAATTTCCTCCCATATGGTGGAAATATTATTCAACAAATATATAAAATTAATTATGTAATTATTAATTATTTATACAGTCATAGCACCTTAATTACTTTCAGTTAGGAAACAGATGAAGGCTAAGGAGATGTTACTAACAGTATTATTATTATCATCATAAATCACCCTCTTGCAGTTTTTCTGTTGGTTCTCAGTACAAGAAGACCGAAATACCCACCAAAGCCAGACATCCACCTCATTAACACAAACAAAAGCAGTCCTCTGTTAGCTAATGAAAGCCTAGGAAAAGTTGAGGATACCAGGAAAGTAAATTTTCAATGCTTCCATTTTAAAAGTAAAAGCTCCAACACATGATATTTGTAAAACAAAAACTGCTGATAAGTCTTTGTTTAATCTTGCTTCTGCAATTGTAAGCCATCAGGAAAAGAGGAATGGGAGGAAGACCAGTGTAAATTCACTCCTTCAGAGGATCGGAAGTTTTTCCATGAGGTTTTGCAACTCACAGCTGAAACTCTGAACTACGGTACTTCTTTCAAAATCTGCTTTTTCGAGTGTTATAGGTGAAAGTGGGTCCTTAAAACATTTGAGAGAAGGGTACGGGGAGATGCAATCTATTCTGCACCCTCCTGTCCATGCCATCTGTCCTCCAGCCTCTCGCAAAGGAAAAGGAGACCACCATGTGAGAAGGCTCCAACCTGCTGAAGAGATGTGGAGCAGGTTCAGACCCAGGAGGGCACGTTCTCCTTTCTCTTGGTTTTCTTTGGAATGAAATTTGATGGCATATTTTTCAGAGAACTTCTCTCAGTGAAAGACATGAAAGGGAAAGACTGGATGACTGGTAACTGTCAACTGTCTTTCTTCTGACCAAGTCTTACAAATCTTGTCTGGAAAGTGTCAGCAGGAAGGCTGAGTTAAGAAACAGTTATGTTAAAAGGGAATTAGAAGAACAAAATCCTTGGCTTTTATTCAGTCTCTGTGGTGAATATGCTTGTTAATCAAGCCAGGGGTTGCATCCAGCATGGCTGTGAAAAATATATTCTCCAAGGGATATCTTCTTGCTGTTTTATGTTTTGCTGAAAGCACCACAGAAATATCAGTCTGTGACATCAAATAAGCCAAATTTCATGAGCTACAGTAGGATTTAATATTCAAAATGCCACACTCTGAGTTACTGTGAAGATGCAAGAAGGAGAAAAAAAGGCTTTCCAAGAACAAGAACTAGAAGAATTTTTAAGAGAGTCTTTAGTTTTCTGTGGAATGCCTCTTGCAGTCTGGATAAGGGGAATAATCCACCCTGAAGTTGAAATGTCTTACTTTCCATGCCAGCACTAGTAGCTCTCTAGAGAGAAACTGATGGAGTACATGTTTTGAAACACAAGCCCAAGACACTTTAAAACTCCCTATTTTCATTAAAGTGTTGCTCACCCCACTTTGACTATTACAAGTCGTTACGAAGGCAGTTGGGTACAAACAGGCACTTAAAACTAGTCCTATGTAGGTCAGTAATTCTCATGCTGTCTGCTTGCTGACCTCTCTTTGACTTACATCTATGCTGATGGGAGCATTTTGGATTTCCAGAATTAATTCTGTGCCAGTTTCAAGCCAACTCAAATTAAAAAGATGGAATAAAACAGCAATGCTTGTTGCATTGTTTCTGTTTTTATCTATTAACTCTGGGACCTCTTAAAGGACTGCTTTTGTTCCAGCTTGCCCAGTGACTCCACAGTTTTTAGGAATCACAAAGCAGGTCAGAAAGATACCACAAATACTTTCAAATAATCCAAACTCCTAGGTGTTATTAATTATTTCTCAGGCTTGTGGCTTGGAGTTACTATATATACACATATAAATTTTATACTAATGGCCCAGTCTAGAAAGAATAGAATCTTACTGCAGTGTGACAGATCTTGTTCAGCCTTGAAAGGGGCTGGAGACTGGGGATTTGTATAGAATGTCTGCAAATCTACATATGCACCATACCTGTCATACTGCATTAAAAAATCTAAGTCGGAGAAGATGCAGTACTACCACTGGATGTCTTGTGACCATTAGAGATATGCAGAAAATCTCACATACACAATGTGGTATTCCTGAAGAAAAGGCCAGAAATGCCAGGGCAAAACACCAAGTCAAGTATCAGGATCAATGACTGCATTGAAACAGCGTTTTCATGTAAAAAACAGCATTGAAAAATGCCTGGGCAGCATTCATTTGATTTTTGAAGAAAGTCCTTTAACGCTTCACTTCCCGGATTCTGCTTTAATGGGCTAAGAAGAAAAGTCTTGGCAGTTTAATTGCTTGTTTGTCTGCAGCAGTCCCACGTCAGGCCACTACTGCCCAGTGTCAATGGACATCCGTGGCTGGAGGAGTAGGAAGAGCAGTCTTAGATGAGCTCCTGCTGCCCTACTGCTCTGGCACAAAGCAAATGCCTTTTACTGTGCTGGAGTGGTCTTACTATTGCTTCTTGTCAAGCATAAAATTGCTTTGGAAGTCTTCTGCAATGGTGGCAGAAGGGTTTCAGGAAAAAGAGCAGTTCCTGTGGCCATGAAAAAGAGCAGACCCTGCAAGGAGCTTTGAAGTGCTGTATTCTGCCCTGGTGTTCCTCCCCACTTACTGAGTGACTGGGGACATGGCCTTGGAAATGACAGTTTCCTCACCCTACCGAAGATGTTTGTTGTAACACATGTCTGCCAAGTCTAGCACCATGGCTGCTTTCCCTTTTTTTCCCCTCTGAGACCGGAACTAAAAGTCAGTTATCGAAGATGAAGATTTGGCCTTCTTCTTGCCCATTTAATTTCAGCCAGCCTTGGAGGTCAGGAGTGGTGGTAAGTTAAAGGATTTTGTTGAACTGCAACCAGACTCTTGGTTTCTGCCAGAGGTAGTGAGCACAGCTGTCCATGGGGCAAGGTGGGTGGCTGCTGACCGCCAAGAAGAAAGAGCGATGAAGGTCTTGACAAAGAGATCCATTGTCCTTCTGGTGGGGCATGGTTCCTCTCCAGCAAGAGATTTAATAAAATCTAGGCAATCTATTAATTTTCTATATATCTATACAATCTTTCACTACCAACTAGAGGAAAAAGGAAGTCACTCCTTCAGGCAGGAGGGACAATAACCATGTCCACGTGTGGTGAGGGTCTTTTTAGGATGTCGGGTAGGGGTAGGACTAGAGGGAATGGATTAAAACCGGAGATGGCTCGGTTCAGATTGGACGTTAGGAAGAAGTTCTTCCCCATGAGGGTGGTCAGACACTGGCACAGGTTGCCCAGAGAGGTGGTGGAAGCGCCATCCCTGGAAGTTTTTCAGGCCAGGCTGGATGGGGCTCTGAGCAGCCTGATCTAGTGGGGGATGTCCCTGCCCATGGTGGGGGGGTGGAACTAAATGATCTTTAATGTCGCTTCCAACCCTGACAATTCTACGAGTCTATGGTGCTTGTCCGAGTGACAGTTGTGGTGGTGGGAGTGACCGGTCGCTGGCTAGTGGCGAGGTCACTGGGCAAGGCCACGAGAAGACGCATTAGCACAAAAGCTCACCAGTGCAACCGATGCAAGAAGAGGAGACAAACCCTTTAAACTACCCACAAAAGGACATGTTGCCACATTTTCGGTTTTCTGCAGCTTCTTTGCCAGGCAAGTCTGTGAATGTCATGGCCTCATCTTTTTCAAAAAACAGTGAATTCTTTTCCACTCTCTGTGATACATCCCTTTCAGCAAAACCAAGCCAGAACAAAACATAAGAATCAATCAAAGTGGAGTCTCACCCTGCAATCTCTTAAAGCAACAGTAACTGAGTTACGTCTTGTACTATTCTCAGGGCTTTTATCACTTTAAAAAAAAAGATGTCCTAGAAAAAAGCATATCAGTTCTGAGGAGAGGCTCTTCTGTTTTTTTTTTCTTTTCCGACCAACACCCAAAGTTCACTTGTAATCTAAAAGAAAGAAGCTTACATATATCAAACTTGAGAACAAAGGCCTGCAGGTTTTATGTAAAAAACCAAAGAACGCAGAATTCCACTTATGATTTCTTTCATTTTTTTTTGTGCTTAAAATGACTTAAAGGAAGCTTTGAAATTAACAGCTAAAGGTGGCAGCTACACACAGTAAACACACTGCTTACTCCACAGTTAAATCCCCCAAAGGATGGGTCTCCCCTTGGGTCTCAGTAACACACAAGAACACTACATAAATTCAATAGCATGATTTCAAGCTACATTCCTCCTTCATCAGGCTGCCTGTGGTAGCTCTATTTATGAGCAGAGAGAAGTGGGTGGATAGTCTGTATAAGCATTTTCAGCTAATGCACCTAAACTTTAAAGTGCCTTTGGGGTACATAAATTAGAAAACCTGTGTCAAGAGAACAACTGCTGCAAATGCCAGAATCATTTTATCTTGGAAAGACAAGAAGTGAAACAGTGTCTCCACTGATTTCCTCTTTCTTTTCTCCGATTAAGAGAACAGAAAGATGATTGCAGGTTGATTCACACTGTTCTGATTTTTTTTTTGCATTCTTATTTTTAGAATCTACCTGAGATTAATGGGTGTTCATATGATCCACAGCATGGGAGCAGCACAGTACAGAATACAAAATGGGAATCAGGATGGGCAGAGAAGGAATGGTGGAAAGAGAAGGGAGTAGTATGTAAGTTTTGCCTGTTTGCTTCTTTGGAATATGTAAGAGGTATAGAGAAAGATTTTCTCTCAAAAAACTCCCCATTGCTCCCTTCCCACTCACCTCTGTCTATGCACAAACAAAACTAACCTCTTCTTCACCTTGTCTGATTTCTGTTTTGTGCCCGAAGAACTTGCAGGATGTGATAGCAAGGAAATGGGAGAAAGCTGAGTCTCGAATCAGATGATTTACTTCAAGACCATTCCAGATGCTATTCCCTCTCAAAGGGGCTCTCATTTCACCTAGGTTGCTACTGTTAATACTTTAGAAGTGGTATGCAAGTTCCTTATTTGTCCAGCTATATTGGGGAAAAAGATACTCTCCTTCCTAAGTAGGAGCGAAAATTTGCCTGCGGCCAGCTCACAAAGAAATCCTCATCTTCTCACCATCACTGCAGCTGGCTTCAGCTCCAACAGCAAAGACGCTTACAGACAGACACCCCAGACAAGGTGGCAACCACATGGTGACAAAGGCCAGGGAGCAACCAGAGCGCTGAACATAGTGACTACATCAGTAACGGAAAGTCACGAAAACTCAGCCCACACTAACATACACACAAAAGAAGTGTTACTAGCGAGACTCTTTTTCTCAAACCCAGCTGTTGCCACTGTGGTTTCAGTGTATGACAGCTTACTTCTGTATGACAGCTTAGGTAAGGAAGTGGAGTCTGGAGCGGGTTAAGTTTCTTCACAGCAGCCTAAATCTTGCTCTGCTTCAGATTTAGGACCAAAGCTGTGTTGATACCCATGTTAGCTAAAACACCCATGTTTTAGCTATTGCTGAGCAGTACTTGTGCTGTGTCAAGACCTTCTTTGTTTCTCGCTCTGCCCCTGCAGTGCGTAGGCGGGGGGTGGGCAAGAGGTTGGGATGGGGGTGGGCAAGAGTTTGGAAAGGGACACAGCCAGGACAGCTGACCCCAACTAACCAAAAGGATATTCCAGATCATACAATGTCCTGCTCAGCAATAAAAGCTGTTTTTGAAAGTAGCCACTGCTAGGAGATTGGCTGAGCATCAGTCTGATTGTGGGAGGTGGTGAGTGAGCGCCTTTGTGTCACTTGGTTTCCTTTCATTTCCTTCACTTATTAAATTGCTTTTATGTCAACCCATGAGTTCTCTTGCTTTTGCCCTTCTGATTCTCTCCCCCATCCTGCTGGGGGCTGTGAATGAGCAACTGGGTGGAGGCTTAGCTGCTGGCTGGGGTCAACCCACCACAGCAAGCAATATGTAAGTGATGCTCTTGGTCTAGAAACAAACTTGAGAGGCACCCAGGTTAACTGGACAGGCAAGCACTGACGTACTGCCTGAAGATGAATTTGCCAGGACTACAAAGATGACACATTGCCATCTAGTCTATTTTTTAGCAGAGATTTTGAAATCTGGAAAACAAGAGAATGGCAGGCTGAGATGGTAGTGAAAAACTCCCTGGACAATGGGATGAGGAAAGAGACAGGTCCTAACTTCCAGAAGAACCTCTTACAGAAGAGTGACAGCCTTGATGCATACGGTCCAGCCATGAGGCCATCAAGACCAGCAATTCTCAACTCTGTTTTGCAAACTACATTACAAACTGCAGCTCCCCATATTCTACAATCCTGTCCTGCCACAGCTTGCATCTGTGCCACTAGGGATTTCTTCTAGGAAATCTATGGTCAGTCTTTCCTTCCTTTTAACCACACACACTCCTTAGTGTCAAAAAGCTAGGAAATGCTCCTAGAAACAGAGATTACCTTCACAAACCTGTGTGGGACAATTGGCAGAGCAGGAGATGAGTAACAGGAGGGGACTTGAGGCCACCTGAATCCTCAGGAATGGAAAGAAAAAAAGAACCTGCTGTCCCCTTTCTTGGTTTCTGCTGAGGACCGTGACCCACAGCAAAGTGGACCCTGCAGTATCGTAAAGCCCAATGAGGTTGCCTCCATCCTACTGCTACCTCAGTGAAGTCCAGGAGGTAGTATTGAAACTGATATACATGGACCTATGCCCCCGAAGGCCTGGTCCTCTCTGTCTGTCTCTTGTCTTTCTTTCCCTTTCTGTTGCCTCTCCCTTTGCTTCTTGAAAAGATAACAGAACTCAAGATACCAGCAGCAGCAACAGAGGAACACAAAATGACAATGCTGGACAGATGCCTTCACCATGTATTTTCCTCTTTGTCTTTGCGTCCGTTTATATGGTTTGTAGGATTGATGAATTTTCATTTTTGGTGATTAATCTTACAGCTTGCCCTGACTCTTAGGTGGCCGCAGTTCTTGAATTCAAACATTGCAATCTGGAGGAGAATGAGCCCACCAGAAGCATGGGAGAACATCATGGGTGCTCTAAGAGTTGCGACTTGGAGTTTAAAAAAGGGCTAGTGTTGGGGAAAATCATGAGAGAAGGTCCCTGTTGTTAGCAAGAGAATCATAGAATCATAGAATCATAGAACAATTCAGGTTGGAAAAGACCCTTGAGATCATCGAGTCCAACCATTGACCGTACACTACAAGTTCACCCCTAAACCATATCACCCAACACCACATCTAAGCAACACTTAAATATAGGGCTTAAAAATGGATCAGATGCCAGTTAAAGGCTGTGAAAAATAGATTCTGCTGGGTTAGTGAGAATTTTCCAAAGGAAGTCAGCAAACAGCTAGAGGGCCCTTCCACATTAATCAAAATACCTAAGTACCACCGATCATATGGTAGATCTATTTTTAAGCTTTATGTCCATGTCTGAGGGCAAGTAGAAGAGATAATTTGATTTCATCATGAACCTCAGGTCATTACACATACTGCTCAAGAAACGATCTGCAAGGAATGGTCACGTGTAGTGACTCTAAGCTGCAGGTCCATAACCTGGTCCTTTAGCTTAAAGCTACTGCAGTCTGCTCAGTGCAGCTATAGGAGGTCCTGCTTTAACCCTTCATGCCCTAAGCAGGACGTCACATTGAAATAATGGACTAAATGGAACCCGTGGATTTTTAGGCCAGGTGTCAGGGAAGAAAATCCTTTCTATTGGCAAGGACAGCAGAAGAAGCTGGAACAGATTGCCTAAGGCAGTGTGAAGGCTAAACGAATATCTGCCAGGCCTGGCACTGCTTCTGGTCAGGAAGATGGGTGACTCTCTTTCATTCTGGTTTTCTATTACTCAATGAGCCACCAAAAGAGCAGACGCAAACACTTTTTAATAGCCCCTCCCCTGAAGCCAGAGGAAGTGTGATTTCTTTATTTCTTTCACTCTCTCTTTCATTCTTTCTCAAGGTTTATATGCTTTGGAGAAGAAACCGCACTTTAAATCTGGCCAGTGAATGAAGGTACATTTGCAAAGGTCTAAAAAACCCACCTGAAGATCCTGTTAGCCACACAGAACAGAGTGTGGAATTTGCCCAAGTGGACATTTGCTCAACCTAGCATGCAGGATCATCTACAGCGGTGTTCCTTGAGTGATGATCCAGAGAACACTGGAGCCATAAATCATCAGGTGGTCCACAAGCATATAGCACACATATGGTCAAACAAATACACATCCACTGGATGCTGTGGCAACATTTTGCTGGTGGTGTTTGAGCTCCTCCTCACACTGCCTGCTAGTCCTCCCCAGTTTTGTCCTCTGAGCAAGGGCAGTTGAAAGGCACTGACTCAAAGTGCCCCTGAGGATGGCTCCGACCATTCTCATCAGCAGAATGAAAACAGTGTGCGAGGAAGAGGCAGTCAACAGAAGTTTCTCTGTTTCTTTGCATTTAAGACACAAATGAGAAGCGCAGGACTGGAATGAAGTCTGTAGCAGACAGGTAGGGTTTCACTGGAGGTGACTGTTTTGTGATACACCTCATGGACTACACAGCTGCCAACAATTCAGGAGATCTGGAGATCCTGCCTAGACTTCTACAAAAAGAAAAACAAATGAAAGCTGCTAGGGGAACAGCACAGGGGATAGATACCTGATTTGTGGATCAAGCGACCCCTTGATAGGGAATAAATGCGCATTCTGTAAGCCAGGCTCGCTGGGCGAGTCAAGTTAAATAAGCAAGCAAAAGCACATTTGGCATAAAACCATGATGTCAAGAACCACAGTAACCAAAGCAGGGGTTGTGAGATAATCCTTTTCAGTTGCCTATATGCTAATTAAAAGTGTCTGAAAAAAATGGATAAACTCTTTGACTGCAGAGTAGCAATGCAAAACAATACTTCTGAAAAATAATAGCTACATTTAGATCATTAGAATATTAAAAGAAACAGTTGTCACCAACTGCAGAGGCTCAAACAGAATAGGGGAATTGACAGGCCCTGTCATAGAATCATAGAACAATTCAGGTTGGAAAAGACCCTTGGGATCATCGAGTCCAACCATTGACCCTACACTACAAGTTCATCCCTAAACCATATCACCCAACACCACATCTAAATGACACTTGAACACATCCAGGAATGGCGACTCAACCACCTCCCTAGGCAGTCTATTCCAGTGTCTGACCACTCTTTCTGTGAAGAATTTCTTCCTAATGTCCAGCCTAAACTTGCCCTGTTGCAACTTGCACAAATGACACTTGTTTGAGTGACTGACAAATTGGAAGTAAGTAAACTTGGATATTTACAAAGCAAGATACATCCAAGGTGAGGCATTAGTTGTTATCTGTTAAAGACCACTGGAATCACTGCGGAGCTCACAGCTTGAGGGGCCTCTTCAACATCTATAGGTAATAAGTACAAAAATTCCCTTTCTGTTATTTATGCTGGAGATCTTATGTCAGTAGCACTAAAACACACTTGTACTTTCCAAAAGGCTGCAAATGACAAGTTACTAACTCCTAATTTAAAGGAAAGCTCTTAACCCTGTGAAGCAAAGCTCTTGCCAATTAGCCGAATAAATCATGTACAACGTAAAGCTCTTGCCAATTGGCCAAACGAATCAGGCCTCACAGCATCAGAGGGGGTGGAGAATTCAAGGAGCCTTTCACAGCGCGAAGATCGCAAAGCAAAGAGCTCATGGGACGCGGAGCTCATGGGACACAGCTAAACGCCACCACACACGGCTACATCCCATGGTGGTCACCACCCCACCGCGCCCCGCACAGCAGTGCCTGTAGGCTGGGTCCCTGCCCCAGCCAGGGACAGCAACGGGCAGGAGCTGCGGTGCAGGCACAAGCTCAACTTACCACTGGTCTCAGGGTGTAGCTACACCCAAACTGCCTGCGTGTCGCCCGCAGCTCAGCAGAGGAGCCCGACAATCCCTGCTCTCAGTAGGGAGGAAGTGATCGCAAAGCAGAAGGTTACCGCTCCTTTAGACTGAAAAGGATCGATACTTCCTGTCACAAATAACTAGTGTGTTGTCTGAGATCAATTCCAGATTAGCAAAATTTTTTGCAAGGCCCGAACATATACTATTTTTTATATACATAAATTAAAATCAAAGGGCGTGCTTTCTGCAGTTTCACAAAACTCTAGTGAATGGGAGTCAAATCAGGCTGAAGACAGAATGTACACAAAGTTGCTGACATTTGCAAACAGTTAAATGCCTACGAAATTACAACCATGAAGACTGGGCTAGACAAAAATAGCACACAGTGAAAAAAAACCCAACAGCTGGGTTTACCAGGGAAGTGAAAAAATGCATGAAACCTTATATACAAAACCAACACACAAAAGACAAAATGGGAAAAGATAATAATGAGTGAAAAACCTAAAATAAGCATTATATAGTCGAAGAAAGAAGATACTAGGAAAAATTCAGGCAAATAGAAACAGATGTATGATTTGTTATTTTTCTTAGCATATTATGAAAGATGAATCCTGCACAATAAAAGTGGTAGAATTGTTCATAACAACACAGTAGCAGTGTAAGTTATTCAGTAAATACTTCTGATTAGCACACAGGTAAAAGGCTGAACGATCTGCTTGTGATGATGATAAAATAAATAACTTCCCACCACAGCAGCCCCTGGAGAGGGGACATTAAGCAGCAGATACAGGACTCTAGGTATTTGAGACAAGTTGCTAGAAATAAACTTGTCTCAGAAGGTTTTAGAGAGCTAGTCTTGGAGCTGCTACTGCCCCACCTAAAGCAGTTCTGGGCCCCTGGGGAAGGACCAAAGGCAGAAGTAAGGCTCATGTTGGGCCACTGTTTAAAAAGAGTAAAAAGTAATTACAGGCCAGCTGGCTGAGCTTCCACTACTTTGCGTAGAATAGAACAATCAGTATAGGACTCAATTAATAAAATTTTAAAAAACTCTCCCTCTATAATTAAAATCAATCAACTTGGCTTTAAGGAAAACAGATCCTGTCAAACTAATCTTATGTCATTTCTTGCAAAAATTACAAGTTCACTTGATGAAGGCAGCATTGCTGAGGGTACTACAAGTCTAAGTCATTTGATTTGTTCTGTAGAACATCTTTATGAAGAATCTGAATGCTCAGAAGCTTGTATGGAGTGCCTCCATCTACAACGAGAGCATGACTCCAAAGGTCAAGAGCACTGTATGAGGTCAGGCAAAAATCTCAAACATATTTTATACTGAAGTCACTTCTGAGTTCGCATCATACTAAATGCATGAAAAGTTGATAAATGAAGGAAGCCAAAGTGTAGCTGTAAATGGGAAACTATTTATTAGCAAACAGATGGGTTCCACTTGGGTTCCCACAAGTTCCCTTTACTATTTAACAGCTTTATCAAAGACATGAATTAAGGTTAAGTCATGATGGTTAGATACAAGACTGGGGATGGCAAAAAAACAAACAATGAGAGGATGAGCCTGACATAGAGTAACTGAGGTGATGCGAGATGGGAGAAACCAGCTGAGGTGTTAACATGGCCACGTGCAGAATCACCTCATTAGAATAAAGAATACAGCCCGTACTTACAGGATGAGAGGGAGAGAGAGGACTCTATCCTCCGAAGCAGAGACTGAATATGAGACCGGGGGTCCGGGGAGGCAATCAGCTCGACATGAATTCCCCACACAAGGTTGTGGCCAAAAGGGTTAATGCGAGCCTCAGCTGTACAAACAAATGAAAATCAAAAGATGAGTAGGTAGGTTCCAATGGTGCTGTATTTGGCTCTTGTTCCTCTGCTCTGTGAATAATGTATCAGGTTCTGCTGATCCATTTTAGAAATAAAGTGTTGGAAAAATCAGAAGGGTGTTCAGGGAAGAGAGCTTAAAGAACTGAAAACACTGGGTAGCAGAAGGTTTTGTTATAAACAAAAAGCTTAAAGGGAATTTTGTTATTTTGTTCACAGTAGAGGAGTGTTCATACAGGGAATAAATTTGGTAGCAGCGGGCTTTAATCTAGCAAAGGTGGAAAAACGCATTGGAACTGGAAACTAATCCAATCCAGACTGTGAACAGGCAATTTTGTTTTGCTTTTTCAGCAACGATCTGCTGCGGGCTATTAACCAGTAATTAACCCTTAACACCACAGGTTGAGATGTACTGTTCATCTCTGCAAAGCTGTGAAAATAACTGTGCTTGATTTAGACAGGATGCGCACCCATGCAGCTTCGGTTATTAGGCATGAAGCAGGAGCTCCTGACGGTGAGATCTACCGCCCACATAAAGCTGGAGGGCAGGCGAGTGATCGTTTTGTCAGACAGTGCTTTGGGTTTCCATTAAGAAGCACTCTCTCCCGTCCCAGGGCAGCAATCCTGGTAGCCTTTCTGCTCATGGCTGACAACACATTTGAAGGAGAAACCTCAGCCTTTTGGGGCTGAGATACTGTCTAATTATGGGTGACACCCAACTCTCCATCTTCTGCAGGATCTGCAGGCGGCTTTCTCTGAATTCCCAGCGCCTGGTTCCACACAAAACTTCACTATGCAGAGCTCCTCAAATTGAGATGCCAAGGAAACAACTTTCATTGACATTGATGGGTGTTATTACAGCTTTCCACTGAGACGAGTACCTGTGACCCCTTGCTTCAGTAATTCACTTGGCTACTGGGATCGTGTCCCAGGGATCTCCCTGGGATCCCACCCCAGGATCTCCCAGCCACAGAAGGTGGCCTTGGAGAATTAGGCTCCTCAATATCTCACAGATATTTCCTCTCCCAACTTCACCTTTTTGGAACGAACTGATGGACTAGCTACCTTCCTCATGAAAACAAGTTAGTGCCTTTAAGCGGGGTGAGTGGACATCAGCAGCGCTCCCACAGGCAGCTCCCAGCTCATCTGGGACATTCTTCTTTCCCTTCACCCTGCTGAGGGAACTGGGTGCTGCCAAGGAAGCTTTTGGCTCTGCATCCCAAGGATAGGGTCCAGCAGGTGGGCTCCTAAGGATCACACACTTAGTAGGGGGTGGGCTAGCTACTGAATTTGCTTCACCTCACAGCCTGCCAGTATTTAAGTTTGGTGCTTTTTAAGGACGCAGTGAAGGTTTTGTTTGTGCTGTCTGTCTTAACCTGGGCCTTTGGCCAGAAAGTATTAATCCTGTCAATGTGCAGGAGCAGGGAAGGCTGGGGAGTGTTTGATTTGTGCCAGTTGCTGGCATCAGCTCATTTTAAGCTTCTGGAATGAACCCACTTATGACTGAATGCTGCAGTGTAAATTCTGCAAATAAAACAGATGAAATAATCTCAATTGCTTGAGCTCAGCATTGGTTCACATAAGCCACTTCAGAGATTTAGAAGGTATTATTTCGTACAAACATTTAATTATATTTAATTTTGATTCTACAAATAATTTTCTGTTCAACAGGTAGGGAAAAAAGGTGTTTTTCAAACTTCTAGTCACTTCTAGTAAGTGATGCCTGCTAAAACATAGCATACACAGCATAGTAAAATCTCAGTGCTATGTGACAAATATAAAAGAAACACCTCACCTAAACCAAAGTCTTGTAGTACAAAATTTCTGCAGAGTGAACAAAAGCAAAAAAGCTTGTGAAATTTTTAAGGAGGAAAAAGGCGTGCCCAAGCGTGGTATCTATATACACTTATATACATATGTATACATACATACAGTCACACACACCCCCCACCACCTTGTCTCTCCTGTGCCTGGTATTCCTATCAACAGATCTCTAGACTTAAAATAACAGTGACTCTTCAGTCACTAAATAACAGCGACTCTCCAGTCACTAAAAGAACAAAAGTTTTGGGAAAGCTGATTAAGAACGAGGTTTCGGAGCTACTACTGAAAGACAAATTAGAGCCTGCTAAAGTACCTTTTGAATTGTGCATTTTTGCATCTTAGTACTTTCTGTCCTCCTGGATGCATTTTTCTCCCTCTTCCTCTGGCACAACCCTACATCCTGCAGCATTAGGATGTTCTGTTAAGCACATGTGCAGCTGTGTTTTTAAGCCCTGTAAGGGCTTGTTTATGTCAAAAGATATACCATTACAAAGATCACATAGTCTAGACTCCACACATTTATTTTTACAGATGAAGTAACTGTGGTAATCTTCCTAAACATAAATGATAGAAACTACATAGAATCAAGCAGCTTTAATACATGGATTAAAAATAATCTTTTGGAAATATTAAGAAATAAGTCAGATGTGAGACTTGTCTTTTTGCTCCAGACACACAGAGAGAGAATTAAATGGGAGAATGTGAGACTAACGATCTCATTTGAGTCTGTAAATCAGACAGACCAGACGCAGAAATGCTATGGAAGTTAATGCAATGAACCCCAGAAGTGTCACTTTCGCAAATCTCAAGAGGCATCATTGACCTGAGGCTGGCTGCAGTTTCTGCCCCAATTCCAGTTTAATGTATTCCAGTTTGACCCTCAAGCGACAGTGCTGCTGGAGAACACGCTAAGAAACAAATGCAGGCAATTGCTTTGACATAATGCTTTTGGACGCAGGCAGATCAAATGTGCTGATGTCAACAGAGACCAGAAAAGAGGTTTGCCCAATCTCCTTCCTCATTGAAGAAAACAAGAGAAAACAAAGCACAGCCTAAAGCCCAGCCAAACGCATGCCCACCTCTCAGCGCAAAACTCATACATGCTCTCTAAGAAAGCGAGAACCAAGACAAACGTTTCTAAATTGACATTTGAATGTATACATAGCATTTCATTTATAGCTTCAATTTACATTGGTTGTATATATAATTGGCTCTTTGTACATACCATGCACAAAACAGTTGTTCTAGAGGGTATTAATCTAAAACCCCAGGAACAGTGTAATTCAGTCCTTTGTGGCCACAGCACATTCAGAAGATCTCCTAACATAGTTCTCTTACCCTAAAGCAAACTGCTCTTCCCCTTCTCCTGTTCTTCTAAAATTTAGGGGACTGCACAGACCTGGTTTCAATAGAATTGTCAGGATGAAACCTTCCTGCCTTGCCATTCACTTAAATGCCCAAGTTCCAGCAAATTTGAGGCTGCACAGTTTGATGTCAGAGAACACTGAGGCAATGCTGATTTTTCTGCACAAGGAGAATAGAAGCTGTGGGTAGTTTTTACATGGGAAACACGGATTATGGTGGGAAACCAGATCAATGAAGCTGTGATGGCAATCTTGAGAATAAAAGATGAAGTTAAAGATATTTTCCACACGATTGTTGTTGCATCTGAAAGAACTTCTGTATAAAAGGAAAAGAGAAAAAAATCCAAACATAAAAGGTGCATTTTGTCAGAGCTCGTAAAAGAAAACACCAGAGTTGAACGTGGCTTGTCTCTCAACTTTATAAAATGGAAACAGAACAAAGAAACAGATCTCAGGCTCATCTCATCCTTCCCCTTTTACTGCCTCTCCTAAGAAAGGCTTCCACCTCGGCTACTCACAATTTTCCTTTTCTCCTATTTTTTTCCTTTTCTCCATCTCCCCGTCAGTCCATACAGACAGATCATTTGTAATGGTATCATGCAAAAACCAGATGAGATTCTCAAGGCTTCCGTCTTCTGTGTGCCTGGAGTTCTTCCAAGAAGAGAAAGTCTTCTGAAGACTTGTAGCTTTTCTGCAGCTATTTGTGGGTCACTCTACCGCAACCTAAGTCTGCTTCTGCTATCTGACCATAATGGAGAGACAAATAAAAATTACTATTTTCCATGTCCACATGAAGCATGGTCTCTGAGAGAAGTATTACATGTGTTACAGCCACTGAAACCACAGTTTGACTGATCATCAGAGGCTGCAGAATCTTTTTAGCTATGTTGGGACCTGCATAAATGTAATGTTAAAGGAATAAGGGTTTTAAGACCACCAGTCATCAGGAATTATCAAATATTTCAGGCCCTGGAGCAGGTGGTGTTCTGCTCCTTGCGTAAACATCCAGAAATAAAACTTTGGAAGTGCTACACTAGATCTAGCATCAGAGGACAAAGGCTGATCAAAAATAGGACCGAGTGTCCTAAGGAATTCATTGAATTTCTCATGCTGTCATGTTTTATTTTTAAAAGCATTTGTTGAACTGCAAAAATATGGTTGAAACATTCTTCTAATACTAGGAATGAGAAGAAGGCTTTAACCAAAATAAAAGTTTACTCTCTACCTCGACTCCCGTAAGGTGAGTGAGTCATCTCTGAACTGGAGACATATGGATTTGATGGGATATATGATGGATAAGGAATTTGTTGGATGGCCATATTCAGAATCTTGCAGCCAATGGCTCAGTGTCCAAACGGAGATCAGTAACAAGCAGTGTCCCTCAGAGGTCTATATTGGGACCAGTACTGTTCCAAAAGAAAGTCAATCGCAAAAGAAGCATGGTCAGTAGGTCAAGGGAGGTGATTCTCTAACCCGCTCTTTTAAGGCCTCACCTGCAGTACTTGCGCTCAGATCTGGGGCCTCTAACATAAAAAGAACATAGACCTGTTGGAGCAAGCCCAGAGGAGGACCAGGAAGATGATCAGGGGGCGGGAATGCCTCCCTTATGAGGAGAGGCTGAGAGAGTCGGAGCTGTTCAGCCTGGAGAAGAGAAGCCTCCAGGGAGACCTTATTGTGCCCTTCTAGTACTTAAAAGGGGCTACAGGAAAGATGGGGAGGGACTCTTTATCAGGAAGTGTAGTGATAGGACAAGGGGTAATGGTTTCAAGGTGAATGGTGGTGAGGCACTGGAACAGGTTGCCCAGAGAAGTTGTGGAAGCCTCCTCCCTGGAAGTGCCCAAGGCCAGGTTGGATGCGGGCTTTGAGAAATCTAGTCTATCAGAAGGTGCTCCTACCTATGGCAGGGGGTTGGAACTAGATGATCTTTAAAGGTTCTTCCAACATAAACTGTTCTATGATTGATGGAAATCTGTCATTAAATTGGATTCCCACCTCTGTGGCTGCTATCACAGTACAGAGATGGTGCAGTTAGCACAGTCCGGACTTAATGGTTGTGTAAGACAACATGTGAAATAGGGTTACAAATCTGTATTACTGTAGAGACAAATAAAAGCACCTGCACTCTAGGATTAAGGCATATGAAAAAAAAAGAGGATAAGATACCCATGATTTTGTCTAAATGCATAGATGACACAAAATAAAAAGCAAGAACCAAATGCACCCATATCTTTACAGTGTCATTTGTATGAAGAGTCAGAGTTTATTATTTCTTCTACACTGCAATTGTTATGACAATCACAGCAAATATTATTTAGTTCTCACTGTCTTTTCAGAGCATGAGAGATCCAGTCCTCTGCAGGCTTCAAACACTTCCCTCTGAATATGCTTGTCTAATATGACTTCAGTTTGCAGCAACTGTAGGTTATCAGTTGTTTGGCTAACGTGGGCTGTTACAGTATTTTTACAACAGGAAATGTGTATTCCATACGTAAGAAGACTACACTTATAAGAAATAATGCAGGAAAGGAAAGTGATCTTATTTCTATTTTGCTTCCTTCCTTCCTTCTGCAGCGACTGCATTGAGATGTTTGTTCCAGTACACAGATATGAGTTCAAGGCCAAGATTTTATTTATCCTGATGCTACAAAACAAGCCTGCAGCTAAACCTCAATTCAAAACACCTCAAGCTGTTGTAATGCATTCACATTCATGTAAGTGATTTAGGTAAGTGGGCTTAAAAATTCTCTTTTCAAGGTTATTGAGCTTGTCTTATCCATTGCTGGATATTTGTGTCAATGCCTCAGATTTTAAAAACTCCTGTGAATGAAGAACACTTCCTGAAGATGCAAACAGTACATCAAGCAGGAAGAGTCAGCTCTGAAGGGTCTTTGCTGTGGTCCCAAAACTCAATATTGCAGACTGGAAGAAAATGGCTATTGTGCTGCATTTAGTGAAAGAGCTTCACAAAGCGCTGCACCCATCCGTGGACGTCACCCATCTACCACTGCTGAACAAAGAAACCTGACTTCTATGCTTCACTTCTCTGCTTTTGCAAAACTTTTTTTCATTTAGGAAGTCCGAGATAGTCTTTTAAAAGGAAACTTCTAAGCATTCTGTTTTCCTATTTACTACTGTGACCGAGGATACATGTAAATAATAAATTATAAATGGCCACATGCAACTGCTTCCTGTCTCCAAGCTAAAAGCTGGCAAGAGACTCTGCTGCTACAGGGACAAATCTGCTTGAGGTAGGTTGTGGATAGGGACTGCGGAGTTTTGAGGACTGGTGGATTCATGAGTTGACCGACCAGTGCTGACTGATCATTGCCAAAGTTCTTGGGAAGGGATAAACAGACACATGAGGAAAAGACAGTTCTATGAACGGGATGATGCAGCTGTTGAAATAGCATCTGGAGTCCATTTGGTCTTCATCTTCCACGCTGTTCCAGCATGGAAGATAGAGAACAATTAAAAATCAATAAACAACTGAAACCTTCCCCACTATACCCTGCATTTTTGGTGAGGTGACAGGACTAACTCTTCCATATTTATGTGTTAGAGAGGTAGGGCATTTAAAAATATTAATAAAATCAAGGAGTATTTCAAGGAGTTATGTTTGTTTTGTTTATGATGTCAGTAGTGTACTCTTCCAGCATGGCAATATTAATTCTGAAATGCAGAAGATATCCCTAAGGCTGGGCTGGAGCTTCTGCTTTTTGTTTGCATTTGGGCACTTAACCATCTTCAGTGAAGATTTTCTTGAGCGTGAAAAATGAGGCTACATGTCTTCTTTTCTATGTATTTTTTCAGAACACAAATGTAAGCAAAAGAAAACAGTCCCAAATTTGTCAGCTTCACAGCTCTATATTTTGTATGTTGGCGCTTTTTTTTTCTTGCAAGTTCAGCATTACTTTAATGGCAGCACCCTGGATTCCCCCTGCCCCCAACGAGTGATACATATTAGTACATCTGTTTTCTCTGTAAAGTCTTTTTGCATTCTTTGCAGAGCACAGGAAGGATGTGGGCTCCTTTTCACATTCAAATGAGGCAAATTAGCCTTTGCCTGGTTCCTACAGTATAATGCTTATTTTACATTTAAGCATGAGAAAGGGGTAGGAAATAAAAACCAATAAGTTAGGTGGGTTACGTGTTTCATTTTAGTACAAGCTTCACTTAGCCTTCTTTAGAGAACTGCTTTCCACATGGGACAATTTGAGTATGGCGTTCAAAAGTTTAATCACGTAAAATAACCAAATAGTTTGCACAAAGAAACAGCACCCAGAGATGCGTTAAACCTGAGAAAAGGCTGAAAATGCCAACCTGAGTCAGCAGGGCTATAGCAATCCAGGAGAGTCCTGAAGTGCGTTGATGGTAACTTCCTAACACAGGTGACTGAGGCAACAATGAGAAACCCTGTGCTGGACCTTCTACTTACAAACAAGGATCAGGAGATGTCTAGGTCAGGGGCAGCATGGGTAGACAGTCTTCTTGCCTTCTAAAAGACAGATCAGAACGCTCACAAAGGTCAGACTGTGGCCTCTGCTTCAAGAATCATGGGGGATAAAGCTCTGGAGAAAAAAGGAGTCCAGAAAAGCTGGTTGATTTTCAAGGATGACCTCCTGTGAACTCCAGAATGGTCCATCTTAGTACGCAGGGAGTCAAGTACAGGCAGCAGGAGGCCCACATGGATGAACAAGGACATCCTGACTAAACTAAAACAAGAAATGGAAGTGTACAAGAGAGGCAAGCAGGATCAGAAGGTGTTCGGAAAGCCAAGGCCTGCTGCTGAATGGGCCATTAGGGGGTATACCCCAGAGGCTGATACTGGGGTCAATACTGTTTAACCTCTTCATTGGTGGTCTACATGGTGGCAGAAAGTGCATCCTCAGGTTTGGGAAGAGTGGCTGGTATCCCAGATGGTTGTGATGCCATTCAAAGGTACCTTGACAGGCTGGAGAAATGAGCCAACAGGAAACTCATGGAGTTTGCCAAAGGGATATGCACTTGGGGAGGTATAATCCCACGCTGGAGGCACATGCTGAGGGCTGGACAGCTAGAAGGCAGCTCTGCAGGAGAAAATCTGGGTGTTCCAGGGTACAGTAAATTGAGCATGAGCCAGCAATGCTTCCTTATGGCAAAGATGGCCACCAGCATCCTGGCCTGTATTGGAAACGGCACTTCCAGCAAGTTGAGGAAGGTGATCCTTCCCTTTTACTCAGCACTGCTAAGATATATCTGGTGTGCTGGATTCAGTTTGGGGATCCCTGAAAATTTGGGGCTTCTTAGTACAGAAGAGATATCAACTTATTTGAGCAGATCTAGCAAATGGTCACAAAGATAGCTTAGAATTTGGAGCTATGACTAAAGTCTGAGACAGCTGGGACTCCAGCCTGGAAAACTGAAGCCTCAGGAGGATCTTAATCACAGAATCACAGAATGTTCAGGTGTTGGAAGAGACCTCCAGAGATCATCTAATCCAACCACCCTACCAGAGCAGGATCCCCTAGGGCAGCCACACAGGAATGCATCCAGGTGAGTTTTGAAAGTCTCCAGAGAAGGAGACTCCACAACCTCTCTGGGCAGCCTGTGCCAGTGTTCTGTCACCCTCACAGTAAAGAAGTTTCTCCTCATGTTGAGGTGGAACTTCCTATGTCCTAACTTAAACCCATTATTCCTTGTTCTATTGCTGGGCACCACTGAGAAGAGATTGTCTCCTTCCTTTTGACACCCACCCCTCAGATATTTATGTAAGTTAATGAGGTCCCCTCTCAGCCGTCTCCTTTCAAGGCTAAACAGCCCCAGTTCTCTCAGTCTCTCTTCCTAGGAGAGATGTTCAAGTCCCTTGATCCCCCTCGTAGCCCTCCGTTGGCCTCTCTCCAGTAGGTTCCTGTCTCTCTTGAACTGGGAAGCCCAAAACTGGACACAGTATTCCAGGTATATTCCACAGTATACCAGGGCAGAGTAGAGACGGAGAAGAATCTCCCTAGCCCTGCTGGACACACTTTGCTTAATGCAAGCCAGGATCCCATTGGCCCTCTTGGCCACAAGGACATATTGCTGTCCCATGGACAACTTACTGTCCATGAGGACTCCAAGGTCTTTCTCTGGGGCTGCTTTCCAGCAGGATGTCCCCTAATCTGTCCTGGTGCCTGGTGTTATTCCTCCCCAGATGCAGGACTCTACACTTCTCCTTACTGAACTTCATGAGGTTCCCCTTTGCCCAGCTCTCCAGCCTGTCCAGATCTTGTTGGATGGCAGCACAGCCTTCCTGTGTGTCAGCCACCTCTCCCAGTTTCGTATTATCAGCAAACTTGCTGAGGGTGTATTCTATCCCCTCATCCAGGTTGTTGATGAAGATATTGAACAAAACTGGACCCAGCACTGATCCCTGGGGAACACCACTGCCCACAGGCCTCCAACTTGACTCTGTGCCACCGATCACAACCCTATAAAACTCTGTTGCTGAGCCATTTTGCGATTTACCTCATGGTACAATCATCTATCCCACATTTCTTGAGTTTATCTACAAGGATGTTACGGGGGACAGTATCGAAAGCCTTACTGGAGTCACGGTGTATAAATACTTTATCAGAGGCAGCAAAGGAGAGGAGGCAACACCTTTCAGTGGTGGCCAGTGACAGGCAATGGGCACAAATTAAAATACAAGAAATGCCATTTAAAAAAGAAAAAAACCCTCTTTTTTTACTCTGAGGGTTGTCAAGAGAGGCTGTGGAGTTTCCACTGCTGGAGATACACAAACATCAGCTGGACATGACTCTGAGATACCAACTTTAAATTGATCCTGCTTTGAGTAGAGCAATGGAGTTGATGATCTCCAGAGGCCCTTTCTAAACTCAGCAATTTGTGATTCTGCCAGGCCATATGCAGTCCTGCTGCACTTACTAAAATCCTCCCCTAGCTACTTTTAGAGCTAGAGACAAATGCAATAACGCACAAACGTAAACAAAAGCACAGTACGCATTTTGCAGGGAAATGGTGTGGTTCAAATTCCTGTTTTTTTCAGAACCTGTGCTCTAATCCAAGTGGTAAAACTAACAAGAAAAACTGAACAACTGCCTGGTAAACTGTGGTTTACCACAGGCAGTTAGCAGTAGGTGGAAATTCAGCACACACTCTATACTACAACTTCTTGCATGCTTAATGCATGCTATGTGAGAGGTAACTAACTCCACATACAGGGAACAGCATATACAGGAAACTGTTATAAAGTAGTTGAGTGCTGTAAATTTACACTCAGCTTTACTAATGTCAACCTCCAAGGGCAAACAGCTCAGTTCTGTTGACAGTCATGTACCAGGTTAGGAAGTTTTTACCAAGAGACCTCAAAGAAGTTTAAACACATCTGCTAACGCATGGAAGTGGCTTTATCCAGCTTGGTTGCCATCCCCATTCATGTGCCAAGTGCCTGGTTCTGCTCATAAACCACACTTTTAAATCAGTTACTTGTTTTTTCTTGTTTTTTTTTTTCCCCTGTTCTGACCTGACTCACCATACAACGACCTCTTTTCTCAGCCTGGGTGAGCACAGCCCTGCCACAGCCCTCCTACTCACCCCCATGGGAACCATGAAGCCTGCTCTGGCTGCAACAGGGAGGCAGGCCACGGAGAAGCAGCAAGAGTTCCTACTCCCTCAGAGCTGACACTGGTTTTCCAGACACCTGGCTGCCCAAAGCACACAAGTACCTATTGTTCTCCCCCACCTCTCTCCTCTCCAAAGCTGAAGACATCCAAACTGATCAGTTTTGTGCCATAGAGCACAATGGTGACACTATTACGTGTGTTGGTCTGAGCTCCCTTTCTCCTTCTAGCTCTCTCCTTAAAATAGCAGCATGAAGATCCAACTCAAAGACCTGCAGTAAAGAAAATTTGGTTTGGATTTAGATCCAGACTTCCTCCAAAGCTTGAGCTTGCTCAGTGTCAGGCTGTGCCTGTCCTGAAGTGATAGAAGCAATGAGGCTGCTTGATTGGACCCTGATGACTTTTAACACTGTTTTACTTAAAAGTGTTGTGCTGAAGGGGTTTGTGGAGAGGCCTGAAACGCTCAGGAAGTTCTCGAAAGCAAGGCAAGTGAAAATATATTTTAGGCATCCTGGGAACAGTCAGTTTCTCTCTACTGAGGCATCCATAGCACTTTTAATCCTTTCCGAAGACGCTGGGAGGGTGTGGCAGAGGGAAGATAGAAAATTAGTTATCAGTCACCACTTGCTAAGGGTTGATTAAGGATTCTGGAGTTATACACTCATGTATAAATGACTCAAGGGAGTTTCATTTATTCCTTTTCTCCCAGGTTATACTTTTTTCCTCCTGTCCTGCAGCCTTTGCTCCCCAGTTTTTGTTCCCAGTCACATCCTGCCTGCAAGTTGGAAAGTGGTAAACAGTTCTGAATTTTGCCCCTTTCTTCATGAGATTTCATTTGGACTCTCGTTCCCAGACCTCAGAGCATGTCTGATTTCTGGGAGCAGAACTGAGAACAAGAACAGAGTTAATCTTCAGCTATGTGATAAAAATCACACTTTCACATAGACAACTGGAAAAGGATTTCAAAAGAGCTGTTGTGCCAAGCACCTGATAGCAAAATGTGAAATTGAAGCCAACCCACACCTTCCTGCTCATAGACACAGCTCATTTATTTTCTTGCCAACACTCCCTCTTCTCTGTTAATTCTATCCGGAAGCAAAATGTAAGTTACTGCTGAGCATACCTTCCCACCAAAATGTGCTGTGCTCTGAGAGGCCCCTGTTTCCAAAACAAAACCACAAGTGCTGCTGCATTACAAGTGGGGTCACCACATCTCTCTTCTCTTTCTTTTTTAAAATATAGTTAACAAAAGCACACTAAGCAATCAGATTGGAGACACAGGATAGGAGAACAGGCACATGGAGACCGAGTGGCTTTGGTGCAATCTAAGACACCAAGGAGCAGGCAGGTGAGCCGAGCAGCTGGGACAGAAGGGGAGGAGGGGGCAGCAGGAGAGGCAGAACGGGGCAGCAGCTTGCGCTCCTCACACCGGGGGGGCAGCTGGTTGCGTGTGGGCTGTGAACACAACCGAGGAGATGAGCCTTTAGGGGAGGAGCTGTCTGATAAATCATTAATGAATGAAAATACGAAGTAATCTGTCTGCCTAGGAGGCGGAATTGTCTAATGATGAGGATGATGGACTGGGAAGCCGGAGATGTGGATCCTATCTCACCCACAAGACCGCTGGCACACCAGTTCCTTTTGCTGTGCATAAGAAGCTACACCCACCTCCTTACATTGAAGGGCTGCTTTCTAAAGCTCAACAGGGAAACCCCATGATCTAGGTGAAAACACAGTAATAACATTTACAGCACCCTTTGTGAAAACTGCACCCCCAGCTTCTCTTTGGTCACGACCAGCACACAAAGAACCAATATCCCTTCTCAGAGAGCTAAATCAGATTTTTTTTCAAAGCTACATCAAAACCTAGTACAGACTTTTACCAGAGCCAGTGGCATTTAATTTTAAAACTGCATACGCAGTACTAATTGCCCACAGGTATTTTTTTAGCAATAAGACTACTGGTTAGAAGTGTAAGGGTATGCCTGTGTGTGGAAAGGGATGCTGCTTCCTCTGTGCTCTCTGAAATGAGGAGGAAAAAGCTTGAGAAATGATGCTGAAAGGTGCTTACGGGGATAGCTTCAGGGGCACCAGACATATGCAGTTGTAAAGCAGTGAGGTTGTCAGGAGAAGTGACGGGAGGTTAGAGGCATTTCTTTTGCACAGAGACCCAGCAGGATGTGTTGTGCAGTGCAAAATCAATATGGACCATGCATGAAAAAGAAATCATCGAATTTGTATGGTTCTCAGGCTTATTGGAAAGATCCTTACAAAGGTGATTCCCAACCTGTGTGAAATCTTTAACTGTCCTCTCTTTACTCTGTCTTAAATCCCTCCAAATGTTCAAGAATTAAAATAGTTTTAAAACAAACATCTAAGAAAGACATGGTGCAAATCAACATGAATCCATCTAATGTTGCCACATTTGTGGGGTAAGAGATATGAGTACTTTATCAATCAGTGTACTTAAAATCATGATTTTCTAGAAGGAGCAACGCATAGATTGCAGCAGAAACCATAAACAGAAGACACACGTAACAACAACAGAACCTATATGTACAGAAACTTAACCAAGCTCCTGAGCAGATCTGTGAAGTTTAACTGCACACCTATTTGTGGCGCTGAAGTCCAGTTTCATTATCTTGCCAGACGCCCCTTAGCCAAAACTAGGTTATTACTGTTTACCAAAGGACCTGCCTAGGCAATTTTAGAAGGAAATTGCCTACGCCTAATCTAAGTGCTAAGGAGTAGCTAAAATTACCTTAGACCTGCAAAGACCAACAAAGAAGCAGGAAGCTCAAAATGTTCAAGAAGCTTCAGGAGACTGTTCCTGTAAATCACAGCTGCGGCAATTTGAGGATGAGCTCCCTGGAGAGGCTCACAGTCAGTCAGACAACGTTTCCCTCCCAGAATAAACATAATGCAGGTAAGATGACTTACAGCACACAAAAGTATGATTTCTCACATACTTAAGCCTTCTACTGGTTATTGAATACATTTACATAATAAGTGGGCTTTGTAAATTATCCACTGATGATGTCATAGAGATTTAAATAATCTGCAGTGTCAGTCTCTGTTACTTGCGAGCCATATCTGACACTTTAACAGCTTTTGCAAACGATTTAACTTGGCTCAGTTGAAGAATCCTATTTCTTAACCTTTTGTTTAATCATAAGATGAGCAACATCTATAAAATTTCATGAATATATTGGGATGGCTTAGATGTTTCCAGACCCTTGCAGGAAAACAGTACACAACATCAGAAGGAATTACTTTTGTAAATTATAGAAAGTTTAACTGGAGGCTGCTGGACATGTTAAGCTACTGTCAAGCACCGTTACCCACAGCTACTTCCACACAGTGCAGACTGCCATGAATTCAACTTGCATACCTCCTGCTATTTTGTTCACGTGTTCTGGGTTTAAAAGAAATTAAAAAAGAGAGAAGAAAAAAAAAAAAAGTGCTTCCTTTCACACTCCCCTGCTCCACTGACACAGATGAGTCTAGGACAGATGACCTGGATTCAAACTGGTTAAATATAAGAAAGGGCGAGTTGCAAGCAGACAAAGCAAGCTCCAAGGGGATTTCTCTCAGACTTTCACAGTTTTCTGATGCTTCAACCAACCCTGACTTGCAGAGCATATTAAATTTACTGCTCTCCTGCCCAGTATCATTAGAGAACTGTCTGTCAAAGAACGGATTTCTACCAGAGGTGGTTATCAACCTCAAGAAATGGTACACTAATTGCCAGCTGTGCCTAGGGTGTCTTCCTCCTCCACTATGGAAGGGAAAACATTTATATATATCTAATTTCCTCTTCCTATTTTCTTGTCTTAAAAAAGGAAAGTTCTTGTCTGCATGATGAGTAAAAGCATCTCCAACCCAGAAGAGCCTAGAGCTACATGTTAAAGCTCCTGGAATTTATCCCAGGTGTCAGAGATCCAAAAGAAAAAGATAATAGCAAGACATTGAGAATCGCTGGTTACAGTAGAAGCAAAACAGTAGCAATAATTTGACACAGAAATTCTCTGCACTGCAGCCTCTACACTCTTCCACCTCCTTCTGAAGCAGGATGGTGGCCTGGAATGGTACTGGTCTCTCATAGTTTTGAGGAAGAGTTTTCTTAGGGAAGAACAGGTGGTTAAGAATCTAAGGAATTTTTAATTTCTTTAATCAGAAGTATAACTAGAAAATACATAATACAGCTATAGAAACTTTTGATGTTAAGCAACAGAAATATGTAATTCAGCAATTAGATGTTCTCTGCAATACATACGACTTTCAAGGATGTCTCAAATATATGTCTTGAAGGAAAAACATAATTTTCTTATGGTTCCTGGAAACTGAAAGGTGCTGTAAAAGGGGTCTTGCAACACCAGAGTAACAGGTCTGTGTTTTTGTTCATTTGAATTTAAATTTAAAACTCAGGTCTCACATACATTCACTCAAATTAAACATGCGTAAAAACATGGGTAAAAAAGCATATGCAAGTCTGGGGACCTAAACTGGATGGGAAAAGCAAAGTAACAAAACCCATAGTCCCGTGGCTGTGCACAGTGAGCAACTCGAGTGCTTTTGTCTCCCTGCCTGGAAACAGAGCACCTTTCTCAGAGCTCTGCCCAAGATCCACCTCCTGAAATGTTTTCAAGGTGGGCTGCTTCTGGGTACCATGCAACACATATTCCTTTTGCACACTGCTGCAAGAGATGTTAGATGAAGGGTCTTTTACTGAGCATAAGCCACATGAAAATGCTCAGAGCAAGACAGGAGCCAGAGCTGCGTGCAGGAGTCACTGTCACTGATAATAGTCAATGGCATATTCCACACGCATGACCAGATAAGTTTCTGGTTAACATCTATACCACATGCAGAGGATGACACGCACGTGGAAGGCACGTGCCACAGCAGCACAGAAACGATGAACACTTTAGCATCAACACGCAAAAATTCTGTTTCACACTAGCAATCCAGCTCGTGTCTTTGGCATCTTCTGTCTTCCTCAGGCTGAGCAAAAGGCTGCTGCAAGCAGCCGCTTAATGCAGCACAAGTGCTCCTTCTGCTTTCTCAGCTTTGAATAGTGTGTTCTCTCTCTCTCTCTCTCATCTCAAACACTTGGCTTATAAACAATCTAATCCAAAAAAGAAAACGAAGATACATACTGTCATTTACAACTGTGCATGCTAATCCCCCAACAACATTTAATGACATATGGGAAAGCTGCTGGTTAGACTCAAACTAAGCCTCCCTATGTAATTACAGTCAGTTAGAGGGCAAAACTCAAGAGCAAAACCTTTAAAAAAAGCAAATGCGACGATCTTGGGCTCCTGCAAAGGCATTTAGCAGATACCAAAATGGTCACAAAGGATATCTTAAAAATAAGACTGTGGATAATGCACAGTCTCCCCAGCCAAAATATATGCTGCTTCACTCATATACAAATTTGTTTCTCCTTATTTTGACATATTTGGCATAATCACCATGGTAGAAAACAATGAGAAGTCTAGAGCATCTATCAGCTGTCAGTCTCTCTGTTTTCTATATATCTGCAGATGTATTTGAAGGTATCTTACTCTACAGATAGAGCAGAATTTCATGTAATAGATCTTCCATCAGCCTCTGTCTTACAAGAAAAAAGATACGTAGTGGCCTAAATATTTCTCATCAAAGGATGTAAGTGGAAAGAAATGGGAGGAAGAGAGGATTACGTTTGATAATAAACAGCACGTAGAGACAAATGCCCTAAAACTGCACAACTAGCAGACAGGGGAAAATGGAAAAAAAACTTTAACTGTCATGTACAGCTATAGCAAAATGAAGACACTCCTAACTGAGGATTCAGCCCAATTACAGCTATCCAGACTCAGCACCCATCACAGCAATGGGTGCTGGTGCACCAGTGCAACCACTAGCTTGGAGCACAATGCACTGTGTAAGTTCCCACTGAAAAATACACCAATTTTTAACTTTTGGTAAGCAGCAAAAGAGGACAAAAACATGACCTGAAATCCTGTTTCCACAAAGTGTGTTATCCAAGTTTCTTTCCACAGTCTTGTTTTTAACTGCTATATTAACTAAATGAATGGGAACGTTTGTTAACCAGAGACCAAAGTAGTTAACATTTCAGATCACATCTAAGATCCACGCATATTTTTAACTAGTAATTTTACAAAGAATCTAAAAAGCCTGATGCTATTTCTATTTTTATCCTTCTCTCTGTAAAGCCACTTGCACAAAATAAAATGCAAGGTAAGAAATGCAGTTTGATTTAAAAAAATGCTAAATTTATGTCAGTTAATCAATACAGCCTGCAAGGTTGTTACAGGACTAGATACCACCTTGTAAGACTAGAAAGGCAGGATTCTCAGCACTCAGCATAACATTCAAAACCTTAGCAGACTGAGCTAGTATATTCTGTATTTCTCACTACTGCTGTTGCATGACACAACCAAGGATGCACACAGTCTTCAAGGGTTTTGAAGCTTTTGCCAGAGGGAAAATTTTAAAGCAGAGTTCTCCCTGTTTCAATACTAAATGGGCTGGGCTGGAATGACATTTACACAGTTGGATCTCTTATTATTTTCTCTTCCCTAAAAGTAATGGGAAAAATATGACTTGCTGTATTAGACATATTCTTACAGGTGGGCGGAGAACTGGTATAAAGGTCACAAGAACAAAACACTGCTAGAAAGCTGCAAAAACCTCTGTCAGCTCAGAGGTTTTCAGGGTGATATCTTCAGCACGAACACAAATTTGTCGTGAATTTAAACTCACTGGATATTTTCTAAAAAATGCCATCAGTGATTTCCCTGATAATACCTCTTGGGAAGAGCTGACTCTCCCAGACCAGTGGATGCTGTGAGAGACTCTCTGGAGCCCATGAACATCGATCACCATCACAAGCAGGGACCCCGCGGGATGCTGCAGAGCACTCCCTGACAGAGCTTTCCACCTCAGCCAATGCAGAGTGACACATAAAACAGGAATCTCTCCCACTCCTGAGCACTGGTCTTCAAGATCTCCTCATCTCCATTTCCATCCCAAAATGAGTATTGCGATACAGCACTGCAGGCACTCTCAAAACACACCCTAATGCACAATCTTCTCACTAGTTTCCGTTCTTGGTTTTTCTGGATTGCAGCCCAGGCGCTCTTTTATCTTTAAGCTTAGCAAACTGATTAATATAAATAACTCAATGTCCAAAAATATTCAGCTTTGGTAATCTGCATTGAGATCTCTCCTCTTCTTCATGCTCCTTTATATGCAGTTTTATTATGTTCATGCCAATTGAGCATTTAAGCGAGAGTGAGACATAATGAGAGATGAAGAACCAGAGCAGTGTGCTTATGCTGTGAGGTGGAAAGAGACACTTGTGCCTAGAGATCCATACCAAACTCTTATTGAAGAGATAAATTGATAATTTAGTGCCCAACATAGTTTCACAAAAGGCACAGAGAAATCTCCTAAACAAATCTCACAGTAATTAAATCTTCTTGATACTGAGGTATCCTATATCACACCCGCATGCATTTTGTCCTCCATTTAGTTTCAGGAACCTCCACTCTGCCTGGCTGATAAAATAATCTCCCAAATGATTGTAGCTCTAAAATCTATTAAATCCATGAAGTATTGATGAGGCAGAATTAATGCCAAGAGTATTACATTAACCACCTCCCTCCTCCTATGTTTCATGAAAGAAACTCTAGAAATAAAGCAGTGCTATGGCTGTAGTGCAAAACACAGCACGCTCAGCTCAGGAGTATCTACATGTGTCCACACACATTCACCTCTACCTACGGATGTATTTATTGCCACAACACATATTCACTTAGTAAGAGCCTTATCCACAGAAACAGCCTTATCTGATGCCCAGAAATCACGTTCTCTATTCTTTTTAATCTCAGATATGATGCATGCCTTACACACAGTGCATCCTGCAACTCAGGCGCCGGGTAAGAGCCTCTCTCTGTGGCGTTCCTCACTCCCTGCGCTGCGGGGCTCATTAAGCTGGGGGGTTGAGAGCATTACCTACTAAGACCCTGTTGCTGCCTGATAATAAACTTGGCACAGACAGTCCAAAAGTTTGGCAATATTCTCCACCCTGGATGTTTGCTGGGAGAAATTTTTTTTTCCCCCCACTTGCTTTGTTGCTGTTTTGGATTTTTGGCATGACTTCAGCTGAAATGTTTCAAGCTAATTCTGAAGCAAGGCATGGGAAACTGGAGTAATTTATGCATGTTAAAAGCTTCTGGTAACCCCTTGAACAGCTTGAGAAGTTTTGTGATTTGGACCCTATACTTGTAAGGCATCAAGGCAAAATCTTCATGTTTTGATCTCTGCAGAAAACTCCCAAACATGACTAAATTACTAACCTCTGAAAATATAAATCTACATTTGCATGAGCTCACTAAGGAGGTGATGCTTCCTAGCAACTAAATTCCCCAGAGATCCCACCTACTACGCCGCGGGATCTCACTACTAGCTGGGTGGGATTTGCCTGCTCCAAGCTGCGTTTACACTTTGATATTAAATGATCAGAGCTGGATGTGAAACCAGGTGCAAAGGTGTTTGGTATCGAAATCTGAATTTGTAATGGGTTGAATGGTAGTGGCCCCTGCAATGTATCACATATAAGTTTTTATTCAGTGCTTCAGAGGAGGGGAAGGGGAACAGAAGGTATAAGAGCATGCCAGTGTGATAACCAGGAGGTTTTGCATCAACTATACAGTGACAAAAATACACTGAGATGCACACACAGAAAAGAGCAACGTTGATGTAACACTACTTAAAGCAACATCTGAATTTTCAAATTTTATCTTTTTCTTTCAAGAGAGCCCTTTTACCACTTGCAAAATCCTGTCATGGATCTTTAAGCTGCTGCAACATCATGATCCACTGCAAACATCTCTGACATTGAGCCAGCTAAGAAAGCTGGGAGGTACAGCTGGAGGTAGTGCTCTGCTCCACCTGCTGTTTTAAGTGTCCTTCCCTGTTTCTTCTCCAGTGGCTACAGCAAGAGTGACATCCAGATGGATGACTCACAGACCAGCTCTTTTGCTGAGCAATTCCAACAATTGCATCACCTCAACCTCAGGGTTAAAAAAAAAAAGAAAGGAAAAAAAAAGAAAAAAAGAAAAGCTATCCTAAATGAATCACTACTGAGAAGTAGGAAAACATTTGCCATGACAGGGAGGTTGGATTAGATGATCTCTAAGGTCCCTTCCAGCCTAGGCCATTCTATGATTCTATGATTAGTACATGCTGCAATTACAATTAAAAGGACAGAGACTGAGACACAAAGATCTCTTCTGCAGGAGGCTGGAATGTAACCTCCCTGCGTAGGGTTATCTGATTTAATAAACTGAACACAAGTGTAACAATGCTTCACATCTCTCAAGAGTGCAGACTAAATCCAACCTGGTCAGGTCTGGAGACATGCAGTTGCAGGCAGGAGACAAGCCAGCATTCCTTAGAAATCGTATGGACCAGATTTAACATTTACCACACCCAGCAGCACCAACATGCACAATTTTCTCACAGACTAGACTGTAGGAAACGAAACAGACTAAAACTGAAGGAATTACAAACATATTGGTAACCTCCAAGATATTTTAAAATACTTAAGCATTTCCACTCACTTTCCTTCCTAAGCATGCATGATAATCTTCAGCCCATGAAAGAGCTAATGAAGATATGCAACTGAAGCACATTCTGTGGTGCATCAGTGCCTAAATTAACAACTCTGAAAAGCTAAAAGCTACCAGAAACAGGACCAAAATGCACCAGGTCACCCCTAAGTACAGAGAACAGCTAATGATGCTGGCAAAGCCTCTTGTGGGCATGGCAGAATACAGGTAACAAAGCAAAAGTTACAGTAGGTTATTTTTGCAGTGAAAGTGCAAGCTCTTTCCAGGTAATAAGTAGTTGCTGTATGTCAGATATCTGACAACTGTGAAGAATCACCAAGAGAAATTCAGTAGCATATTTGGTAGACATCAAGGATGTAAATAATTGTCTCGTGCAAATCAGATACCAAGGAAGGCACAGGACAGATTTAATATGCCTAAAGATACTGAAAATTTGTTTTATATAATTTCTTAAAGTCAAAGAACACATTATCAGCTAACGTTTTGTTTAAAATAAAGTGAAAAGAAAAATCCAACTGTCCTTAATGAAAATAGCAGATGGGTGTCTTAGCAGCTGAAATCTAAATTTCCCATGATATCTGAGCAAGTAGAAATAGCTGAAACCATTGCCGAAGATGTGCAGTTGCTCCTAAGCCACAGAGAATTGTGCAGATAGAAGCACAGCACCTCGGATTCCAGCTGAAACATCAAAACCTCCCGAACTCGGGAAGGTATCCCTGCCTAAACTCAAAATGAAAAGAGCAGTGGACTTCCAGACCCCAAGGTATACGTTCATCTTCAAGGCCCATGACTGAAGCATTTACAGTTTTCCTGGGAAGAGGAAATCTACAGGAAAAGGACGAGCACACCTGGTGCAGGATGATGCAGGTCAGGTTTACGACACAGCAGCCCCTCTGTTCACTTCACAGCTTAATCCTCCTCTGATCTTGATGGCTATAACCAGCTACAGGGTCCAGGTGGACAGAGACAGAACACCACACTCTACAGTGTCAGAGGGCAACAAAGCTGGTGAAGGGCCTGGAGAACGGACCTTATGAGGAGTGATTGAGGGAGCTGGGTCCGTTCAGTTTGACGAAGAGGAGGCTGAGGGGGGATCTCATCATGCTCTACAATTACTTGAAAGGACATCGTAGAGAGGTTGGTGCTGGTCTCTTCTCACAGGTAATTAGGGACAGAACCAGGGGGGATGGTTGCAAGTTGCAACAGAGCAAGTTTAGGCTGGACATTAGGAAGAAATTCTTCACAGAAAGAGTGGTCAGACACTGGAATAGACTGCCTAGGGAGGTGGTTGAGTTGCCATCCCTGGATGTGTTCAAGTGTCGTTTAGATGGGGTGTTGGGTGACATGGTTTAGGGGTGAACTTGTAGTGTAGGGTCAATGGTTGGACTTGATGATCCCAAGGGTCTTTTCCAACCTGAATTGTTCTATGATTCTATGAAATATAAAAACCTCTTAGGGAAGGCAAGAGTTTCAAGGGGAGTCTGGATTGCCAAAGAGTAAGGAAAAAAAAATAAGACACAGATCATCTCAAGGTTTTCTGTGCTACGTCAGCCATGCTTCTTGGGACTCCTTGCAGTCAAGTATTTGCTGTGGAGGGGGGGGCAATCCAAGATGAACACTGCACTCAGTGCAACACAGGTCACACCTGTAGTGCCGCACAAATATCTGCTCTGACATCCACAAGGCTGCTTTACAGAAATCTTATCAAAAGAGGTCTCTTCTCACACCGCTCAGAGTGATATCATCAGCTTAGGTGAAAGAGTTTTAAATTCAGCCAAGATTTCCCTCCCAGCATTCAAGTCCACGTCTCTACTCAGCTCCTAAAACCACTACGAATTTTCGATCTGGATGCTGCATGACCTTTCCTAGGACTTTGATACAAGATGAACAAATAACTGCTGAGCCTCTGATCTCAGCTGCTACGTCAAGATAAATTCAAAACGTTCTCCTGATGTTTAGTCCTTCTTGGATTCAGTGGGCTAGCAACAGAGACTTTGTTTTTTTTTTATTAATATTATTATTTTTGTCTTTTTAAAAAAAATTATTTTGAAACTCTCTGGGAATTTGGAATGCCACAGGAAAACCTACAGTGGGGTCAGAGATATTACTCATATTACATATTTTCTCATATTTTCTCATATTACATATGAGAAAAGTCAAGGTTCCTGATTATTCTGCCTCAAAATAAAATTTTGCAAACAGTTTGAAGCAGGACGAGGGGAAGGAACATCTGTGAAAACAAGCAAAATTTGCAGAGTCTGTTTACATATTATAATGGTTTCAGGAAAACAATATTAAATTCTAGGGCAAAATCCTGGAGCATGGAGTGGTACAAACTAAGCTCCAGACTGGCTTGAAGAAATTCCAGGATGTTTAAAAATCAGCAGTGAGAGGTGTCTCTTTTCATTGCCTTGTATGTCTAAGCAAGTCAGGAAAACAGGCAGTCTTTAGGAGCATCAATTTGTCAGCAAACTTTGTCCAAAGTTTTGAGATTCAACTAAGTCAAGGAGCCATGTTCTCCAAGTCTGAACATGAACTATAGGTTGAGAAACATCGCACAAGCAGAACCTCTGTGAACCGGATTGTGCGTTTTGTGCCCCCACTAACAAGTTTACTGCATCTGTGTGACACCACATTTCCTTGGAGCCACAAGAAGAAGCTCCCCTGATTTTGGTGTCTTCTCCAAGACTCGTCTCTTACAGGCAGAGAAGATGCAAAGTCTGCACCGATCGACAGTGAAAAACAATGAGAAGCAACAAGGAAGCACTTTTTCAGTCTGAGGACGGTCAGACATGGGAATGGGTGCCCAGAGACGCTGCAGAGTTTTCAGCCTTGGCATCCAGTTGAATTTTGAAAATCAAGGCCCTGATCAACCTGACCTAATAGGACTTATTTCAAGTGGGGGTTTAGACAGGACGACGTCTAGCAGTTTCTTTCAACCAAAATTATTCTGTGATTCTAAGAAACAGGCTTCTTCCATCTCTTTCCTCTTGCTGCTCTTGAACTACATTTTTTATTAAGGCTAGCCATGAGGACTGGGTTGGTCTTAGCTGATGCATCTTTGACGAGAGATTATAACACAACAATCTGACTACCAGGTCTGCTGATAAACTGTCTTTCCTTGGTGTTACACAGTATCACTGTTTCTTAATTATGACTCTATTCCTTGACCTGTGAGCATGATAGCTTTACCACACCCCACATGAAAATCAGCAAGTCTGTAATGATAATGGACAACTTTTATGATCAGATTATCATTATTACCACTGAAAAGAAAACTAGATATAGATTCTCTCTTCTTTTGCTGTAACAGAAGTCAACACAAAATCTCATGGACTAACAAGACCAGGCTCTGGTCTGTGGCTCATTTTTGGCTCTACAATTAAATTCTAGTTAAATAATTGTTTTTCACATTTTCCCAGAATATGGATATAGCTGCAAATTTACAACATGCACAACTGTCAGAAAAGCCAAACTGAAGAGAGAGAATTGCTTAAAAGAATGAGCTACAGTAGAGTTTACCCAGGTACCACTGTACAGGACCTTTCATGCATTTGGCCGGTTTTACAAAATTGTGATCTTGGTTATCTTATCTTTTCTTATCTCTAAGAGTATACATTCTGCAGAAGGCTAAGCAATCTACAATTAAACATCTGCTAGCTAATCCAGATCTTTCTCTATGATGTAACAGCATCTGTGGGTTTTTAAATGGTATAAAAGAACAAGTGTTCTTGCATAGCCAGTCTTTGCTTTTCAGTTTGCCACCCTGCAGGTTATCAGACCTGAAGTCCTGTGCCAGTGGAGAATAAACCAGTTTTCATCTGCAACTTGCACATGCTGGCTAAAGAAAAAATACCAGTCCAACAGCTGGCTTGGCCAAGGGAAC
This sequence comes from Apaloderma vittatum, assembly GCF_000703405.1. Lineage (NCBI taxonomy): Eukaryota > Metazoa > Chordata > Aves > Trogoniformes > Trogonidae > Apaloderma > Apaloderma vittatum. The sequence continues at coordinate 1,686 of NW_009715371.1, read as the reverse complement.
GAAGGGACAAAATCTTCTGCTGGCATTTTTTTCCCCAAGGGTGGTGATGATTGATTAGCACTAGCCAGAACTGTACATATTGATATTCTCCTAGAGGAAAAGGCAAGATGAGCCTACAAACTGCTCCAGATCTGCTGTCTTTTTTTTTGTTTGTTTGCAGGTTGCAAGAATTTTCTCTGTATTACTTCCCTCTAGTTGACCATGTCACTAATCACCTCTTGCTCTTCTCTGCCTCCTCCTCCTGACAGCAGCGCAGCTCAGCTGCACAGACACATCACACGTGACGAGCCATATTCCCCATGTGCCCATAGGACCAGCAGTCTGTAGGAAGCTGGTGCCTCTGGAAGTTGCATGCAGAACAGCCAGAGAAGCAGCAAAGATCATCACGGGGGATGGAAAGGGGGAATAGGAAATCTGGTATAGCACACAGGAGCATTAACTACCTGCTTATCTCTCAGGCATAAGCAAATCATCCCAGCTCCACGTGGCAAGTGTGGCCGTCAGACGTTCTGGGAATGGATGGAAAGATTTTTGAGTGACTGGGCACCCCCACCACTTTGGCAAGTATGGGCCCCCCTTCATTATTTTTCCTCCTGATTTTTTTATATATGCTTTTGTGTTCCCCTTGGTTTTAAATTAGGCCTTTGTGTTTCTTCCGCGCTAGGTTTTGTATCAACCACTCTTCAGCAGAACATAACAGCTACAAACAGAATGAGCAGATGCCACTCGAGCAAACGAAACTACATTCCTCGCCCTGAGGCCTAGCGTGCTGGTTTCTGTCAATGCTTCTCATACTGTGAGTCTCCATACCAGGGGAAGAAAAATGCATATAATCAGCTATGTCTCTGAATTTCCCATCAGCTAAAAAAAAAAATAATAATTAAACGCCAAAAAACCCTAAAACAGTTTTTCTGACATTCTCATTGAAAACTAAACTTGATCAAGACAGCACCACTTACCAGAATTTCTCCCCCAAACAGAGCAAGTTTACATTCACCACATTTCCTCAAAAATGGCTTGAAAACATGCCCTGTAAAATAAGAGAGAAAAGGAAAGAAGAAATTAGTGATTGGAACACCACAAATTATCATAGAATGGCCTAGGCTGGAAGGGACCTTAGAGATCATTTAATCCAACCTCCCTGTCATGGGCAGGGACGCCTCTCAGCTAGATCAGGCAACACATGGGGACCGAACGGGGTCCCCATATTACGCTTCTTCCTCACTCTGCTAGCATTTACCACCAAACTTCCTCCATTTTTCCTGTTTTAGGGCAGGAGGCAATTGGATTTGAACCTTCACAACTAATTATTAAATTCCACTAGTATTATGCAAAATATTAAAATAATTGCAAGACTCCCCCAGACTGCTCAGACACATTACTGTCACTGACACGACAGCTATTCAGACTTCAGGGAGACAAGGTCAACAACATGAAACGCACAGCAGCATACAGCAAGTGTGCCAATTATTTTAGATCCAGCCTTAAAAAACATGGTTAACCCAGTATCTCTTAGTGATTTTGCTTTAATAAACTGCTTTTGAAATACGACGCACGTAAGACTCTAGCCAGCTTCCTTGCTTGAAAACTACACAAAGGAAAAATAAAGGGTTTAGGCCACGCTGCATTTTTAGATTATATTAATTACTCAGTATTCACAGAATCACAGAATCTCAGAATGTTAGG
>NW_009715370.1:0-1390 GCF_000703405.1 Apaloderma vittatum | reverse complement strand
AAATCCCATTTTTGGACACTTTTGGGACACAAATTGGCAGAAAATCCCATTTTTTAATATTTTTAAGACACTAATTGGCAAAAATCCGATTTTTGGATATTTTTTAGACAGAAATTGAAGGGAAAAAACCTAATTTGGGACTTTTTTTGACAGAAATTGGGAAAAAAATCCCATTTTTGGATATTTTTTTAAGACACTAATTGGCAATAAATCCCATTTTTGGACATTTTTTAGACAAATATTGAGGGAAAAACTCATTTGGGACATTTTTTGGACACAAATTCGCAAAAAAATCCCATTTTTGGATATTTTAAAGATACAAATTGGCAAAAAATCCCATTTGGGGACATTTTTTAGACAAAAATGGAGGGAAAAAACCTCATTTGGGACTTTTTTTGGACACAAATTTGGAAAAAAATCCCATTTTTGGATATTTTTTTAAGACACTAATTGGCAATAAATCCCATTTTTGGACCTTTTTTAGACAAAAATTGAGGGAAACAAACATATTTGGGGCAGTTTTTGGACACAAATTGGCAAAAAATCCCATTTTGGGACATTTTTTAGACCAAAATTGAGGGGAAAAAACTCATTTGGGACATTTTTTGGACAAAAGTTGGGAAAAAATCCCATTTTTTGACACTTTTGAGATGAAAATTGAGGGGAAAAAACTCATTTGGGACATTTTTTAGACACAAATTGACAGAAAATCCCATTTTTTTATATTTTTAAGCCACAAATTGGCAAAAAAATCCCATTTTTCAACATTTTTTTAAACAAAAATGAAGGGCAAAACCTCATTTGGGACATTTTTTGGACAAAAATTGGGAAAAATCCCATTTTTGGATATTTTTTGGACACAAATTTGCAAAAAATCCCATTTTGGGACATTTTTTAGATAAAAATTGAGGGGAAAAACTCATTTGGGACATTTTTTGGACACAAATTGACAAAAAAAATCCCATTTTTGGACATTTTTAAGACACAAATTGAGAGAAAAACCCACATTTTTGACATGTTTTAGACACAAATTGAGGGGCAAAAATTCCATTTTTTACTTTTTTGGACACAAACTGAAGGAAAAACTCAGTTTTAACTATTTTTGACCCAAATTGAGAGAAAAAAACCCTCCATTTTGACTTTTCCTGGACACAAATTGAGGGAAAACTCAATTTTGATTGTTTTGGACACAAATTTGAGGTGAAACCCCTCATTTTTGCCATTTTAGGGACTCCAAGTGAGGAGAGGTCCCCCCCTCTCGACCATTTTAGGGGCAAAATTTGAGGAAAAAAACCCCATTTTTTATCATTTTGGGGAGGCCCTCCCTGCCGCCTCCTCTGAGGGAATCCCTCCCTTCCGGCCTTTTTGTGGACACAATTTGAGGTAAAAA
>NW_009715369.1:4942-11448 GCF_000703405.1 Apaloderma vittatum | reverse complement strand
TTTTTTTTTAGTACTGGTTGAGGCTAATTCTGAGAACATGGTTGAAAATGGTTCCATCTGGGTTTCAGCTAGAAAATAAAAATCTTCACCGTATCAATCTTTGTCAGTTGCGGTGGAGGCAAATCCTGCGTGGGAAAATTAGAAAACTAAGGAAACGAGGAGATTTTTTTTTTTTCAATATGCATAATAAGAATATTTAGGGTACAGCTTCCAGTCTTTACTTTCGATAGACACATATTGCAGTTCTCTAATACATGCTTTGTGAAGCCTGTCTGGGAATTTTAAGCCTCTAGTTGAGGAGGGATCAGGAGGAGGCTCCTTCGGACCAATTATTCCGTAACGTTGCCCGTTGCGTGTCCGAGGGACACTGTGAGCAGGGCTCGGGGCGAGCGGGCCTGGGAGGACACAGAGGTAGAGGCTTGTCACCCAGCGCTCTAAGCCTGCAACGGTTTTAGTGTCCACCTGTGCTACGGTAATAGCGATTCTTGATATTCAAGCATTTTAGCTGTTTGGGTTTTTTTTTGTTTTGGTTGGTTGGTTTTTTTCCATTGTTGTTTTATTTAGTTTTTTTTCCTTTTGTCGGCATCATTAACATTTCATTAGAAATGTAAGTGCTTTTTTAAAGTTTTATTTCAGCGTTTGTGTTGTACCTTTTTGGCTCAGTTGTTAAGTTACCTGTCTCGTTTTCCATTTTTCATTTGCATTGTATGTTATTTATGTATCTCGATTTCCAGCATGCTTATTTTTGTATTGTTTAATAAATTTATTTTAAGCTGATTTTTATTGTATTTTTTTTTTCCCCTCTCTCAATGGAGAATTGTTCAAACACGTTTTTGAGGCTGAAGTGAGGTATAGCGAGCACTCTGTTCTGAAAAAGATAAAGATCTGAAAAGGTGGAATAAGCAGGTTTAGTAAAACAATCGTCGAAAACCTTCCTAAGATTTCTTAAATAATTCTTTGGTGCATGGTAGTTAGTTGTGAGGAAAGTAAATTGCAAGCTTCATAATTTATATATAAAACTTGTAGTATCCAGAGCGTTGTTTGTAGGCTCTTACTATTTTATTCTTTTAATTTTGTTTAAATATTCCCTCCTCTGGTGGGAGTTCAGAAGCAGTTATGCCAGTGAAAGAAGAACAGATTTTTTTTTTTTTTCTTTAGCAATGCTCTTACTGGGATGACTAAATACACTTAATAATTAATCTTCAGCGTAGAGTGAGGAGTTTGTATGTCACAGATGTCTGTAGTAGTTGCAGGAGGCTTTAAATCAGGTAGAAATCTAACTAAAGATTAGGGGTTTTTTCCGTGCTGGTGTCGTGTCGGTTCCACACTTGCTGCCCAGTCCAGAAAACGCGTGGCTGAGTAGTGTGTGTGGTGATGGGCTGGGAAAGGATGGGTCACGCACAGCCCCGTTTGCTTTCAGGACTTTATGCCCTGGTACGTTGAACGGGTTCTTGCAGTTTAAATTATTCAGCTTTGAATCGAACGTGGTTTCCGATTTGCCTCCTTCTAGAGGAGGCACGTCGCGTGCAGAACAGAAATGCCCGGTTTCCCTTTGATTTTTCCAGGCAGGTAAAAATCAGTTTTACCATTGGCGCCCAACAGCCCTTCCCGCAGCCCTTCGCTACCCTCGCTCGAGCGCTCGGCCTCGGCAGCTTTTGGCAGGAGCGGCTCAGCTTTGCACGCGGTTTAGTTCCACCGGAAAACGCGCCTGCGTTTCTTCCGTGAATTAGATCAAGGCCTGCGATAACATTTAGGCTGGCAAGAACGTGGTTTGTTGTTTCGGTTCGTTTTCTTTTTCCCCACCAGTTTCCATTTAGATGGAGCCTGATGATGCACGAGGTGCATGACCTAGAGTAAGGCTGTTAGAGGTGATCAGACCTTGCAGACTTTTAAAACGGAAAAGATGGGCGTGTTTACACGTTGGGAGAATAAAGCTCTGACTTTGACCTCACTGGCACGTAGCTGCTGCCTTCCGTAGTGTCCTCTCCTGATTTTGAGTTACTGAAGAGGCAGTATTTGGAATTTGAAGCGTTCCTGTGTTCTTACAAAATTCACGTGCCCGTGCTAAACTGGGAGTTTATGAGCGTGCCACATCTTCCTAAATCAGGTCGGTTGTGTTTAGAGGGGTGCGATTGTCGTAACCCACGTGTATGAAGTGTGGGAGATTCTAGTGGCCGTGAGCAACCCAAGAATGAAACCACGAGGTCGTAGAGCTTGGAAGGGACTTCTGGAAATCATCGAGTCCCACCTCCTGCTCAGAGCGGGCTCTGACATCAGTTACATCAGGTTGCCCAGGGACTTTGCCGGCCAAATGCTGAAAACCTGCAGGGATGAGGTTTCTGTAATCTCACTGGGTAACCTGTCCTGTCCTGGTGCTTTACTGCTTCTTCCATCAAAGAAATATTTTTTTTTCTACCCTCCAGTTGAACTTTTCGCTTTTTGCAGCTTGTGACAGTGACTCCCGTCTCTTCCCTGCGCACAATGACCTTACCATCGCGTGGAAATCTCTTGGCTTTTAGGGAGTGCTGGAAGTGGCGTAAGTTAAAAAAAAAAGTCTTCTGGTTGATATTTTCATCTCCCGCTCTATTTTCCTACGGGATCCTAAATATTTTTTTAAAATTTTTAATTCTGTCATGAAGCGATTTAAGGATTTGCAAATGCCATATTCCCTTTATTCTTCTCCTAAAGCGTAACAGGCTAAATGCAAACTTGAAAGAATGTCATTTGCCGAGGGATAACGCGTTGCTGCCGCGGGATCCCTCGTGATCAGAGAGCTTACTATCAAAACAATGAGCTGAGAACACAAGTGGAGTGATAGGAAGAGATAACGTTGCTTGCTTCCCATTGATGTCATTCACTACCCCGGCTTTTTCCTTGAGGCAGGCAGCTTTATTGTTTGTTCGGGAATTACTCATTCAGTATCAATCTTTTCTTTGGTTCGATGTGCAGCTTTGGCTTGCGGTACAGGAGGTGCGTTTCACACTTCTTTTCTAGGGCTTTTCAAGTTCTCCAATGTGCAGTTGCCGCAAGAAATCTAATTAAAAGGTCATATCGGCCTGAGAATAAACTGCTCGGATCACATGTGCTTAAAAAAAAACCACTCAGAAAAGCACCTCTCGTGCCACTGCAGAAAAGGATTAAGAGTTATGCTTGAGGACGCGGAGATGCAGCTAAAACAGCTGAGGATGCTTTGCCCTGTATACCGAAGGCTGATGGGGAATAATCCCACTCCTCCCCAAGGTTTGGAGAGAAAACTGTGGAGGCAGAAGACCTGTTTAAGCTAACAAATATTTCCCAAGCAAGAGCTGAATAAACAGTCTAAAAGTTAGGAGAAGGTTTTTAGAAACTTGTTGCTACTAGTTTAGAAAACAACCATCCCCACAAAGAGTGCAGATTTCCTGTAAAATTTGCCCTCGTCTGCTCTCAGTCTGCAGTCTCTTGCTAGTAAAGTTTCAGTAAATACACTTTAGGAATACTCTGCTTTATTTTGGGGAATAACTTCAGCTCCGAGCCCCGTCGTTAAGAGCAACCCGTTGCCCATCGGTCGCCAAGGTACCCGCCGCCCGGGGAGCGGGAGCATCGCTCTGATGGCCGTGTGGCTGTCACTCGTGCTCAGTAGATCCTCAAAAAGGCAGACATCCCTTTGTCCTGCCTGCTTAGCGCGCCCGGCGTCACCGCAGCACCCATCAGCATTCTGCTTTATTCCTGTGACTTAGCGTTGATCCCGGCCCTTTGCTCCCAAATCTTGCAGCGTTAGTAATGTCTGTGTCTGCTACTCCAAAGGCTCTCGGGTTTTGGGTGGTGGTTTTGGTTTTTTTTTCCTGCGTCCAGCGTTCGTTGCCCTCGTTAAGGTTTCTGCGTATGTTCTGGATGCTTTTGGTTGCAGAAGTGTTGGCAGGAGTTGACTTGGAACTTGCAAGAGCTCCCAAACTGTGTATGGGGAGATGATGACGACCTACTACAAGAAGTAGTATTTTGCCACAATTGGACCTTCCAGTCATCATAATTTACTGACTGACTGTTATTTCATTGCTGATAAGAAATGCTGAAAAAGTTTGGCAGCAGAGTAAGTTAAAGCCATTGAGGTGGTCGTTCATTTTCTTCTTTTCCCCACACAGTTTGGATGTGGCAACAAGATTCAAGTATTTCCATCCAAACTACTGGTGGCAAGTGCGTACCACCTAAAGCGGAGAATCTGACTGCTCTTCCATCTCCTCACTTGAAGGGTGAAAGCATTTCTACCTCTTTGTGCCTTAAATGTTTCATTTGGTCTAGCAAACTTTTTGCTTCGTGGCAAACAACGCGGCGGTAACACCTTTTCTAGTCAGGACAGGTGCCAGGTTGGGTTTTTCTGTTAGTCCCTTCTTGCCAAGTCGCTGTTCTCTGGAACTGCCTGATTCGCTGTAGTTATTCTCATTTGCTTTTCCTCATTAGGTCTTCAAAACTTTGTCTTGCTGGCATGATCTAGGAGTTTGTGAATGTCCACGAAAGTTCTTTTTTTTCTTAAAAAGAAAACAAACAACAAAACTGTATGTACTGAGTCAACTTTAGGTCTTAAGTCTAGTGCAAGACTAGTACTGCTCTTAATATATTCAACTCAGCTTCGGGTTGTGAGACCCGCTCTTCACCTCTTGGAGCTCAAGTTCTGGAGTCGGTGCTGGTGAAGGATTGATGCCCCCGCCTATGTTTGGGGGAGGCACTGGTGGGAGCTGAGGGACACCGCTGGTCCCACCAGCCCCGGCTCGCCCCGTGGCGTTTGCCCATCTCAGGAGCGGAATAGGTGGGCGCGGGCTTTCTGAAAAGAAACTCGGGTGCTGAAGGTAAGTCGGTGTTTCACTTCGTCTAGTAAACGTTTTGTTGAATTGCTGGACTCTTAGTTGGTTTTACTGAAATAGTCCCTGTCTGTAATTTGAGCAGGATGAGCTTATGGACACTTTAGAGTTAGCCAGAAGTGTAAATAATAAGTCATCACAAATTCAAAGTAAGGTCTCTGCTTCTGTAGCCTCTGAGGCCAGTTTGGTCGGTGCCGTTGTTGCTGTCTTTCAGGCACTTGAGCAAAACCAAAGAAGGAGGTAGGCTCTTATTTCTGGATTCACGAACCCCACTGGAAAGAGATAGCATTTAAAATGCCATTCACAAGATGCTAAATGTCATTTATCGTTTGAGAATCAGAAGAATTAAATGTTGTAATCTCCGAGTGTGCAGCGGCTGAATTAGCTGCACAACTGAGCTCAGTCCTGTCTTGCCTTTCTCCACATATTTCTTTTTTTTTCTTTTGAATCCTTGAAGAGCTTGCATCTCCTGCCTCTTGGTTTTCTAGATGAATTAGCTTTTTCGCAAGGAGAGAGATGTTGTTTGAGGAATACCTGCCAGAAATCGGTGTCCACCTGCTGGCCTTCTGAAGAGGTTGATACATGGAAGAGGTGAATTCTGGTTTAGTCTGTCCTGTGTCCTTGTAAGGCTTTTAAAATGAAAAATTTAAAAGTGACAGACCAAAAAGGATGGAAAAATAGTTACGGTGTTGCGCTAGCTTGTAGCAGGGATGGTATTTAGATGCTTTTAAATACCTAGATGAATTCCACGTGTTCTGACAACAAGAGGAGTTCAGGCAGAGGCGGGTGAAGAATCTCACTTTGTGGTTTCTTACGTTCAGCCTCTGAGTCAGGAACTGAGATTGAGCTGCTGGCACCAGGTTGTTTGTGCCTCAGTGCTCCGGTGTCCGAATTGAACCCAGGCAAAACTCCTTGCTCCGTTTTCGGATTTAAAAAAAAAAAAATCAGAATTTTGTTTTGTTAGCGTGCACCAGCCATTGGAAAAAAAAATGCAGGAAGGCAGAAGAAGAAAACGACCGGCTTTATCCTAAAAGTTGGAATTTGAATTTGAAGCAGTTTTAAAAACTGAACTGCAGCACGACGTTTAAAATCCTACTGAGATTTTATCCAGCTTGATAACACAGGAGTTTTTTAAAAAAAGTGAAAATATTCTCAGGATTGGATTTTTCTGCCTAATTGATGTGTTTGTTAGCAAAGAGCGACACCTGCCTCGTCACTTTTCCCACCTCCGTTGCGGGCATAAATGCAAATACGTGCTCCCAGGCTGTTGGCTCTGCATCGCTGCCTCACCTGGCTGAGGGGAGGCCGAGAAGCTCTTCTGGGAACTTGAGTAAATAACCGTTTGCCTCGCTGGCTTGCCTTTTTTTTTCCTCTTTTTTTAAAATTTTTTTTCTTGCAGCCAGTTTAAAGCTGCTTTGGGTATGTAGGCGTGAAAACACGGCCTCTCGCGGGGCTGCGGTGCAGGCGTAACCTGTGGGAGAAGGAACTTTTTTAGTATCTCCCCGAATCGCGTTGGGACACCCCCGGGAGCTGTTAAGGCTGCGGAATAAATCAAGTTTCACGTTGGTTTTTCGCAGCAGCACAAGCTACGTGAGCGGTTGCTGCGAGTTGATTCCGCCGGGGGGACTCCAAAAATAAACTCGTGAGGGTAGCGGCTTTGAAAGTCGCTGTTGC
>NW_009715369.1:0-4820 GCF_000703405.1 Apaloderma vittatum | reverse complement strand
AAAGGCAAAATAGAAGGGCAAAAAAAAAAAAGGCAAGAAAAAGATGTTTATATAGGTCACCACTGCTGTTTCAGAATTTATATTGGCATTTCAGATTTCAGTTTTTGTGGTTTTCTTTCTGTTGATGAACGAAGCATCTAAAAATTTGTGGTTTGTCCTGAGAGCGGGAGGAATGATTTGCTACGTGCTCAGATGAACCCTTGTCAGGGTAAGGGCTTTAGGAGAAGCAGCAGCAGGGCAGCGGTGATGGCGACACGTTGATTTTGGAGCACTCATTACTTGGCGCGGTCCCTCCTGGCTGGCGCAAACCCTTCGCTCCTGCCTCTCACGTCGCTCGCGAAGGTCAGGAGACCAGGACGAGTTCGGAGCAGCCTGTCCTCTTCCTGCTACGAAAAGCTAATCCTCGCCCGCTAGACGAAACGCTCACCTTAGACAGCTTAAAAATCTATTTTTTGCTTTCCAGAGTTAATCCAGTGCTGAGCTGGGTTAGCGATGCCGCCGCCGCCAGCGGGAGGGGAGAGCTCAGCACGTGGGGCCGCGGATTTCTCCTGGCTCTGACGGCGCCCAGAACCGCAGCTGCTGGCCGAGTCGGGGGGATTTCTCTGGACTGGTGGGGTTTCCTCCGACGCTGGGGAAGAGCTGCAGAGGTTTATCCCCACGTCGGGGCAGCTCTCCAGAGCTGGGAGCCTTTGTCAGGAGCCCGGGCTGGACCCGCTCCCATATCCCCGAGCATCAGGATGTGGGATGGTACGATGGCTGCTTGTCCTCAGGGAAGTCAAGCGAAGTTCTTGAGAAACATGTACAAACAGGCTTTTTTCCCCGAAAAAAATTCCAAACATCTTTTTTGGCGGGTTAACCTGTGGCCTTGTCCCTAAATATTGTGTAAAGAGCATTGGAGAGATGAAGGGGGTTTGTTTGTTTCCCTTTGTGGTGCCTTTAGCAGCACCGTTTCAAAACTATCGAGCTCGCCTGTGTTCCTCAGCCACCTGGAGAAACAGTGAAGTTGGAAGGAATATTCTTTTTCTTTTTTTTAGATTGTAAATTCTGTAACGTTCTCAAAGAAATTGGGAGGGGGCAAGTGCTGTTGGGAAGCAGGACACAGTCGGAAATTAAAATCCAGATTCGGTGACCTTTTTAGCCAAGAGCTTCTCATAGAGTTAATCCAGCTCTGAGCTGAATTTTAATTTTTTTGTCGTTTATTTTTTTCCAAAGGATTTGTTTGCTTTGCCTGCACAGCTGTCGGGCTGATCTCTCCCGACCCTAAAAACTGGTCTGTTTTGAGAGAGAAGTGATTCTCATCTCGGTCTTGTACGAGGATTTGCCATCGTGAGAGTCAGACTATTGAAGCAAATCTTCCCGCCTGGGCTGGGTTTGGGTGTGCAGCTCGACTAGGAAAGGCTCTTTGCCTGCAAATACCCCACCGAGGCAGTTCCAACGTACCAGATCAATTAGCTGGGTTGAAATTTCCCTCGCTTTGTGCTTTTGGATTGTGTCCTTCCCTTTTTTTTTGCCCCTTTAGCGCCCTGCCCGCCACAGCGACGTTCCTTCCTGCCGCTCCAAACCCCGAGCGTTTCCTTCCTTTGCCTTTGCCTCAGCGCAGTTCTTCGGAGAGTTCCGTCGTAGCTAACAAGCGAGCCGTTACGTCCCTCTGGTGTTCAGTCTATTATTCCGGTTTTAGCTCCCGTTCCACAAAAAGTGGGATGGTTTTCGCCCTGGGTTTTCGATCCAACTCGTGTACAGCAAAGGGGACTCCACCTGCTCTCCTTTTATTACATTTTTCGGAGTTAGGGAATTCTGCGCGGTAGCAAAAAGGTGGTTTGTGGCTGTTGGAAAACTTTCTGTTCCTGAAGAGGAGGGAAAAACCTAATGGAAACACCAGAACTGAGGGTGGTGTGGAGCAGATAATGAACCACTCGGGGAGAAACTCGGATTAAATTAGTCGCTTTGTGCCCTACTTCAGTTTGAACGGGTACAGCTCATCTGTCACCTTCACTTTTATTTTATTTTATTTTTTAAACCCTGCAGTCATGTGTTTGCGGCTCCCACTTCAGAGTTTCTTTGGCTCTTGATCAGTGCAGTGGATCTGTGATTTCAGGCTAACGGGCTGCAGGTTTGAGGAGCAGAGGGGTTTTTACCTGCGTTTATCAAGCTGTGATTGGGGTGGATTTTATGGCAGCCTGAGCGAGATTTCGGGCAGAGACAGAGCTTCTGGCAGCAAGTTATTTTTGCGTCATAATTTTTTAACTCGGCGTCAACGATCTTACGTGATAGTTTAATGTGTATGCTGCTTAGATTAAGATTCTCTTGAAAACTGAGGAATGCTCCGGAAGATGCGCACGGGAACTGTGCGTTCTTACTTGGAATTCAGAAGGTGTTTTGTATTTGCAGATTTTAAAATTTTATTCTTGAATTCACTTTCGATGCCTACTTTGGTTGCTTCTGGCTGCCTTTTAAGTGACATCATTTCATACCTTCTAAAACTTGTGAATTTTTTCGGGACTCTGCTGCTGATAGAGTGGGCTGCAGCTCGGGACTCGAGGTGTGTTTTGCTGCTGGCAAATCCAGCCTGATTCTGCGCTAAAATCATTAAACTCATTTGAAGTAGGGGCAGGTCTCCCTCTGGGGGGATTTGTTCTGGCTGTGATGGCTACGCTCTGCTTTTTTCCAGCTTGAGTTCCTTCCTAACCGGTTTGTGATCATGATTTTGCCGTAATTGTTCTGTTCGATTTGTTAGTCTCCTGCTTTTTGTAGCCCATTACCTTTACTGATCCACAGCGAGCAGTCGTATTTCCCCTCAAATTTCCACCTGAACTAAACAAGCAGAGATTTTTTTTTTTGTTTCGGTGTGTCAAGAAGTTGAGCTTTATAATCATATGACCTTGGATTTTACATAATTTCTCTTAAGAAAGGAGCACCTTTAAGCCCTCCCAGATTGCTGAGACGTAAGATGACGGCATTAGAAAGCCTCAGGAATCTCCAAACTGTATTTTCTCATATCATTATAGAAAACAGCTTCTTAGCAAAATGTTCAGCTGGATCCGGAGGGATCCTTGGCCTCAGGTGCTCTTGGAAAGTTTGTTGCTGGTTTTTATTTTTTGTAAGGTGGAAAGGCACGTTATTTTTATTTTTTTTTTATTTTAATACGTGTTCGCGTTTCCCAGAAACATCAAGAAGCCCGGCCAAAATAATCAGTTACCTCTGAAATGGCTTTTGTGGGAGACATAATGCCCTTTGCTCATCCCAAAAAGGGCGAGTGTTCAGCAGCTGCAGGACCTGAGACGTCCAAGTGCCAAGTTCCAGCCAGGCCTTAAACTCAGTTTATTTGAAGAAAGCCTCTGCATTAGACGTGTGCAAAGAAAATGTGGAAGGAAACCCGATGTGATTTCTTCTGCTAACACAGATTTCTCCTAGTGCTAGGAGTCTTCTCCGTAAAAACACCCAACAACCCCCAAACCTTAAAAATGACTTTTCTGGCGTGAGTTTGTCTTACGAGGTGTTTGGGTTTATGACTTGTGCGAAGGGATGCTGCCTTTGTAATTCAAGGCTCGGTGTCGTTGGGCAGTCAGAGAGAAACACGGTTTGTCTGTAGCTCCTCGGCGAGCAAGGCTCGTGGGTTTTTACCGCGGTAGAGTAGAAGCAGCTAAATAAACCGGACCTCATCTCTCTTTGTAGGTGAAGTCTGTGATAAATCTGCTGTTTGCTGCCTACACCGGGGACGTGTCTGCACTCCGGAGGTAAAAACTGCTGCTCGTTCGGTACCCGCGGCAGTTGTTGACCACCAAACATGCGCTGTGTCCACGCTGGGGACCTCCACGCTGCAATTGGATATATATATATAGGATATATTGGATATGTTCACCTGAAACTCCACCAAAAAACCCTAGAACACCACCACTAAACCCCAAAGCTAACCTGCAATCCCGTTATTTTCCTGGTTTTTTTGGGATCATAGCGAAATACATTTCCTTAACCAATATTTTTTTGATAGCGATGGTGGGAAATCCTAGCAATATTCTCGCCTGCTTTACAGTTCGGGGCTGAAACTGCCACAAGAATTCAGGCTGGAAAATGCACGTTGTTGTTGGAGAGGTTAGGAAATCCAGCTTTGCCTTTTGAGTCTGGAATAGAGTCTGGCCACATTTAAAGTACTAATGACAAGAGACTAAATGAACATATTGATTTGGCTCGAATATTATCTGAATATAGTTAGCGGGTGGAAAAAAAACTTGGTGGTTTAACTCTGCTGTCTCAGGGCGCCGCAGTTCTATGAAAGAATTTTCCCGATCCCTTAATGCTGTTCAGGTTTTTCAGACCTTGGATTTCCATGAATTTACTTTGCCGTAGCTAGTCCCCGTTAGATTTTAAATCAGCTGTGTTGACCATTAGGTTTCCTGCAAAGACATTATTTTTTTTTCTTTATGGCAACTGGAGACCAGAAAGAAAAATTAAGCCTTTTTTTTCTTTTTTTTTTAAAGCCAAAGCAGTAAGGACCCCTTTGGTTATAATCAGTGCCGCTCTTGATACCAGTTATATCCTCTTGCAGCAGAAACGTCATCGTTTTAGCGTCGGGGTATTCTTCCACTCTGGCTTTGTAACCCGTTTTAATTAGGTACGACTTTTCTCTGTAATAATTTATTTGTTTATTTTTCTTTTTTAAGATTTGCTCTGTCGGGCATGGATATGGAACAAAGAGACTATGACTCGCGAACTGCCCTGCACGTAGCGGCTGCGGAAGGTAAATGTGTGATTTGCTGTCTGGAATGTGGTCGGCTTGCTTTAGAGCAGCTTTTTTTAGATATATATTTATAGAGAGAGAGCAT
>NW_009715368.1:73412-92035 GCF_000703405.1 Apaloderma vittatum | reverse complement strand
TTATTATTATTATTATTTCTTCTAAATCTAAGTATTGTGGTTGGGATTTTCTAGCAAACTAGTAGCTGGATTCTGCTCTAGACCAGGATACCTCATGTGATTTAGATGTGTGTGTGACTTAGTCAATGTAATAAATGGAGTGGAGTGAGCATTTCAGACCAGCCTAAGCCAGATACTTGCATTAGGCCTTCTGAATAGTTTTTTGCACTGCATGAGCTCCATGAACTCGTTCTCCTTTGATGATTGTGGACACGTGTCTACCCAATGACAAGGAAGGCGTCAAAATATTGGTGTCTTTACCTTGAGCTGAATTTCTGCTTGTGTGTCTCAACTTTGAGCATTTTTGGTTCTCATTAGAGTAAAAAACTGGACCCTTGACAGCAGAGAGAATTAACTCGCAAGGGGCCAGGAGTATGAGGACCTGTGCCAGGACAGGGACCAACTTCAGCACCTTGTAAGAAATTATTTCTTCTTACTTAATTCTTTCGGACTTGAAAATATCTTGGGAAGGAAGGTAATTGAGGTTGTAGAGTTGTAATAACAAACTCTCAAATTCCTCATTATTATAGTGTAATTGATGGGAAAGACTGAGAAGTGAAAAAGGAAAATATTGACTTTCATGCATTTAAATTTTATTTATGTGATGCTGGTCCAAAATCAGCAAAATAACTCATGATACTTTATATACACACATATGCATATAAGTGAGAGTGTGTGTATATAACTTGGGTCATTTTTAAAAAATGTAAGTTTGTTAGTCTCCCAAAAATGAGCCATCTCACAGCTTATGGAAAAACTGCAGACATGTTTGTGTCTCTTCCCACCGATCTAAAACTTCAAAGGCCAGATAGGACTTTGCATGAAACATAACTTGATTTTTATCTCTCAGTGGATTCTGGGAACCTCTCCTATCTGATCCTTCTAAATTTGTTAAATAAAAGAAGTTTCTTCTCTTCCCAGCCCTTGCTTTTTTGAATGTGACTCTGAATAAACACTCCTAATTTCACGGTCTCAGTGAAAAATAGAGGAAAGGAAGGCAAATGACAAGTTTGCGTGAGAGAAACTGATACAGAACAGTTTGGCAACATTGAGCTGAGAATTTATGAATTTCCTACTTTCTAGGAATAATCACAACTGCATTTTGAGGTTTTTTTTTAAAAAACCCCACTGTTTTTCAGGTTATTGTTTGTACGTTCATTTTTACAAATTGAAAATAGGTTTGATTTATCATTGTAGGCAAATGTTAATACACATTTGGTGCAAGTGTGTACAAGCCTTTAAACTGAAAGGAAGTGTCAGGAAATTACTCACTGCATTAAAATAGCTTCCTCTTTTTTGCTGAGATTTTTGTCTACACAGAGAATTTTACTCTATTTTGAGTTGTATGTATAAAATACAGGTAGCCTTTTAATGGAATTTCATAGAGTTCCCTGTTCCTGAAAGTATCTGTGTTACTGATTAGATATGGGAATGTATAATTTTCAGGAGGTGGCAAATGTGACTGTGCTGGTTTTGATCATCAGAATACTAGTTTGATCTGAATTTCTGAATGATTGGTAAGAGATTTTTAAGAGAAGACACAGAATTTGCAGAAAATGGGTACCGCAAGTACTTTAAGCAGCTCAGATTAGCCTCAGTTGGGTTGAACACCACTTTTTCAAAGAGCGATATAATTCCAGTATGGTTTGGAGAATACTTGTATTTCAGTTGAAACTCTTCTTACCTTTAGAAATTATCTATGTGGTGTTCTTCAAGAACTTATAGAAGGCAGTCAGGATGAACTAGAAAAAAAACAGGGCTCAATGTTTCTTTCTTATGGCTGAATAAGTACCAGGCATTTAGTGAAAAAATAAAATAAAAGATAAATAAACTGCAGTAAAAACAAAAAGAAGAGAGTGGAAAAAATATTGGATCACATATTGATAGTAAAAGCAATGAGCATCCTGGAAACACTCTTTATGGCAAGAAAGTAACATTTTTTATTTGCAAACTTTTTCCAAAAATAATTTTGGGCAACTTCATAAGCAGCATCCTTTATTCCCAGACTTGTTCATCTGTTATCAAAACACCTACATTTTAGTATGCATTTAAAGATTAAAATCAGTAATAGTTTAATAATTAGATCATGGTTTTCTGAAAGGAAATCCAGACCTGTGTGTAACTTGGAGGCAAGAACTGGGGCTTTTACAGTATTTTATTTTTATTTAGCTGCAATTCCCTCTTCACTTTAGCTTAGAAAAAGCAGTATGACCTTGCGTGCTGACTCTGGAGAAAACCCCTATCCCCATGGAATCTTGGGGAAAAAAAAAAAAAAGCACTGTGGTGTTTTCAGGCAGCAACTTCATTTTATAGCTTCACCAAAAGATGTCACTGGACACCCAGCACCCAGCCAGGGTATCTGCTGGCCAGGCGTGGCAGCCCTGCCAAAATGCACCCATCCTAGCCGGCCAAAAGGCTTTTTCCTCAAAAGCCTACTGCTTGAACATAAACCAGCCTGACCTGAGTTAGCTTCTGAGATGAGGATCCTACCACGGGACAGCTGAAAAGCTGTTTTCCCATTTCATGAGCTATTCCTCTAGATAGCAGAGGAGAACTTTGTCCCAGTTCAGGCTTTGGTGACTGTGCTGTGCAACAAGCTGAAACACCCATGGAAGCCTAACTAGAAAAATACAACAAAGAAATAGCAATACAATAGGATGAGCTCACACTGTTTATCTTTGTATTTAAGTATTTCTTCCTTTTTGAGTTAAATACACTTTTAGATTTGCTCGTCCAATTCACTGCGGAGAAGTCAAGTTAGTAATTGGCCTGCAAAAAAAAAAAAAAAGGCTGAGATTTCCACAACAAGCTCAGAAAATCTGTTTTACATCACTCACCCAGAGCAGGGTACTGTTGTTAGCTGTAAATGTGCTTTTTCCTCCATGTAGGCAGTGAATCAGCAAATACTACACGATTTTGGTGTGAAAAGTCAGGTGTTCTGTGACATCTAGTCTTTCAGAAGGGTTAGGATGTGTCCTGGCAGAAGGTACCCACTTCTGAGCAAGGGACCCAGTGGTAGTATTAACAGCCTTATCTCTCTGCTCCTCTCTCATTGGGGAAGATAATGCCTCCCAAAGATGGGCTGCCTATTTTTGTTAATTGATGCCTGACCACAAAGTACTTAAGAAATAAGTTCTTTCTGGAAAACATTATTCCCTGAAATCACATCTGAATTACACAAAAGTCAAATTAAGTAATTGAGAAAGCATCTGCTGTGTGGAAGGATGTTTGTTTGTTTGTTTGTTTGTCCTGCATTTTGTGGGGTTTTTATTTTAGTTTACCAGGACAATCACTATAGCATCTGTCTGGGAGGCGGAGGCTTATTTGCAGAACCACAGCACAAATCTTGAGATGAAGGAGCATTACAAAGAAATGGCATGTCTTTCAAATGAGGGCTACAAATAGATTTGCAACTTTCTTCTGGTTTTGGTAAATTACCCAAGCGAGGCTAAATCACATTCTTAAAGACAGTCCCCTGGCATCCTTCAATAAACAGAATTTGCCCTGTGTATAAAATGTTGAGCTCAATGCTTTATGAAGTAAAGGTCATCTCAACATAGATGTTGCAATAAAAGGGCTGCCTGAAAGTGCTTCCACTGAGCGTGAATAGCAGCAATATTGCCTTGAAAACTCTGTGTTAATTGATTAAACTCCCGACAAACTAATTTTAATTAGCCATACTACGTTAACTTTATTCTTCCTTTTTATGATTCCAAAGGTTTGTTAACGGTGCATGTACAGCCTTGGTTATTTCTTACCGAAAAATATTAAGGTACTAGAGAGAGATATCACTGCTGTAGAAACTCTGACTTTTATACATGTGAGTTTTCTGCTAAAATGCAACTGCTCTGAGCTGATTGGTAGGAGAAGAATCCCTTTTTTTTTGTTGCTGTTGGTCCTTAACATTCATATATTTACACTGTCGTATTGTTCCTAACTCTGACATCACTCTTGGAGCTCTTAGGAAACAGTCACTGACATACTAAAGGCACATAAATTCCTTCTGCAATTCTCATTTATGGTTGCTTGTAACAGTTCTTGAGGGCTATAAGCACCCCCAGGAATTTATGCAGCATATATGTTTTAAGTAGAGCTAAGAAACCTGGTAAATAACTATTTACTGCACTGCTGATTATAACCAAATACCTGATGTCTTTTCATATCTTGTTGTAGAGTAAAATCTCTGCATGCTTTGGACTTTTCTATCTCTTATTTCAATTCTGTAATGGTGAAACTAAGTAAAGGCAGGCTTTTTGCCTCAGTGCATAATGGCGGATTTATCTGTAAATGCCCATTTAAGGGCTGGAAAACTGGTATTTATATTCTCCCGTTTTAACCAATGGTTCAAATGAGATATTCGTGTTTTAGATTCATGTGGCAATGGAATCTAAGCTTATCATAAGAGCTACAGAGAAGGGAAGTGGTATGAAGATACTACTACTGGTCTGAGATTTTGGTGTGAGGGCAGTGTGATTCTCTTGTGGTGTTTAAATTTTTGCAGACACAGATGTGATATCTGTGTCTCTAGAAAACCAAGCTCCTCTCCTGTAGCATAGCCTGCAAATCAGACCCTACCCTTGAGACTGGAGTAAACATTATTTCTTTACCTTGGTTTCTGGACAGTAGCAAAGAGAAGGCAAAATGTTGAGTCTGCAACATGTCTTGTGATCTAGAACAACACATCTTGTGATTTAGGACATGATGCTCCTACTTCTGATACTGCCCTTGCATGTGATCATTAGCACATTGTCCTCTTCTGCTGGATTGAAGAAGTTGTGCTTTGTGTTTTCAGCTCTAAAATGCTTTTGATCTACTGATAAAACATGCTACAGAAGTAGGACGTTGGTGGGTTTGTGGTGATATGCTGTGTTTGTAAACACTATATCACCAGATAAAAGGGTGCGTTTCAAAGTGTTGTATGAACTTGACAGGAGCCATTGCTTTATGCAGAGGTGTGAGATGACAGATGTGCTGCTCGTGCAAGAAGACTGGTGCTTGATGAAGCCTTGTAATGCCAGGTACCGGCCTTGAAATCTCCATGAGCTCAAAGACACCAGTTTCTTGTGAAGAGCCAAGGTGCCTGTGACCAGCCAATTACCCATATCTCCATTCTGTGGTTAGTGGAAACTTCTTCCTTCCAGTGATTTTTTCAGGCCTGGAAACTGCTGCTCCTCTAAAGATAAACAAGAGGACTAGTTCCTGAGGAGAACTTAACCTCCAACGATGCACTGAAGCTTCATCTTGGGACTATGGTTGTGTCCAACTGCCCATCACTCTTGCATAAGGCTGTGGCTGTTGTTGAGGTCAAAAACATCATCTTTTTGCTTTGGATGTGGTGGGCATTCAGTAAGTAAAACGACCAATTGCATCTCTGAAAGTGCTCCAGATGCATCGTGTGGAGTGAGGATTATAAAGATGTCGTGTGTAAAGCGGTGTCGTGCCACAAATTCTGCCAAGTGCCCACGTATGGTTTGTGTTTGGTTTATGGAGCTTGAACCCATCTGCTTGGGAAGAAGTGTTAACAAACCACTTTCCTCTCCTAATAGGTTTTTGGGATCACATTTGCTGGGAAGGCAGGAGACCTGCTGCTGGCTACCTGTGCAGCGTTTCACAGCTCTGCATGAGGAGGGTGTGGGCAGATCTGTGCCCCCACTGTGGCCTCATCTGCCTGGTGCTCCAGATGGACCATGGGTCTGAAAATCCATGCCAGTGCCAGCCCATTGTCACCAGGCTTCTGGCTCAGGTTCCTCAAGAGCACATGCCATAGACTGTTGAAACACTTTGGGGAGTCAGTGTTACTCGCAGCAGAAAGAAGCTTGTTCTGGGATTGTCATTTAATCTGAATTTCAAGGTAGTTGAAAGAAAAAAAGAGGGATTTGAGGAGGGAGGGAAGCCTCCACCACCACATGAGTGGAGCTCTGCTGTGGGCGGTAGGAAAGCTGCCACCAGCTCTGAAGGTGCTCAAAAGCACTTTCAAATACCCTCCATGCATCTGCTCCCTGCTTTGACCTCAGATACGTCCTCTATTCCTGCAAGAGGGTAACAGCTGATTTGTTTCATCGGAGCTGGCCTGAGAAACCGTTTTAACTCAAATATCCCCATTTATTTAGGTGTTGCAAAGGCTGCAACTGTCTTTAAATTAGACACTGTAATAGGTGATGATTGTGCAATATGGACTTGGAGCTTCAGTATGTGAACATTAAATTTATTACAGTACCCTCTGAGCTTGGGTCTCACTTGCCAAATAGGCTAATCTACTAATTCACTTTGCTTCTAGCTGCTCTCAGAACAAAACCAACTTTCAAATATTTTCCATTTGCAATTGTAATCAAAGGACAAGCAGTGATACAAGAAATTAAGCAATGTGGGTGAAGTAGAACAAAATCATTTAGTGGGCTACTGGAGGAACAATTTAAAATGTTTAAACATGCCAAAAAAAGCAAGGGGAGGGGGGAAGACCAGAATTCCACTTTCATGAACAGTGTCTCAGAAGATGAGTGAAACTGTAAAATGCTGGCTAGAAATTGAAGGTGAGAGTGTTTTGGTTTACTTTTTTCTATCTTATGTATTTAAGGATTTAACGCATGTGAAATCTTGGCATGTTGCGATGTTGGCATGAACTGACACCATATACATGGTTAACACAGTTCCTCAAACCAAGAGGATATCAAGTTTGGATGGTGCAGGTTATGACTGTGAGTTAAAACAGTGTTAATGGGGCTAAGGACAACGGATCTGAATCTATAAGTATTCTTGTGTAGAAGCACTAAGGTGGTGAAGAGAGTATTGAGACTCAAGAGTACTGAGGAGAGGACTAGGATTTTACAGGACTAATGTAATCTGTGGGCTGTCTTCAACTGCGCATTTTTATTTTTATTTAGTAAAGTGTATAAAATGTTCCAAAACTAGTTTCTTTTTCTGTCTTCTTTTTAATTCTTTTGTTCCACCCCCTTTCACTCTCACTCCCCTCCAAAAAAATGTCATACAAGTCCCTCCAGCTCTCCTCTCCAGGCTCAATTAGTGCTTTCACTTCGTATTAGGTTTCAGCATCCATCCGACCCTCCTGGCAGGGTTTCGAGGTCCTCTGCAGCCCTCCTGGCCACCGCCTTCCCACCAGCAGAACCGTGCTCCCTGCGGCTCTCTCCCAGGCACGCTGCCCACAAGGCATGGCCTCAGTCTCCTCTTGCTCTTAATCACTGTTGATTAAAGTCGATTGCAAATGACTTTTAGATCTGGTGTAGAGATGTGTGACTGCTACCTTGTGTCCTCCAGCCCATAGATGCTGCAATTTACTGTCCCAGCATACCTGGTTTGCTGCAAATGGGATGTGGAAAGAAGTAAATAAATATTCAAGAGATCTTTTCTTGGTGAATATTGCTTTGTTATTTATTTGAGGGTTTTTTTATATCTCTTAGTATTTTCTTCAGGTTGTGTGCTTTGTAGGTTTTCGTTAGTTTAGTTTTTCTCCTGGATTTCTTTTAAGCTTCCTTAGTTGGTAGACCAACTTTCTGAGTTGTAGTGTGATCTAGAAAAATGAATTTAGATGAGGACAGAGGTAGAGGAAGGGAATGAAGCAGATATCAAGATTTGCATCTTCTACGGTGAGGGCTGAGAAGTCAGGCTACGATTTTTATATAAACTTGGCACCTGGACTTACCACCTTTAAACTAGGTGGTGGTGGTGGTGCACATTCATCCCATTCATTTCCACCTATGGGAAGGCTTTGTGTCTGTAGTAATACAGGCAGTAATACATACCCACATGGTTTCTGCAAGGGCAGGAAGTGGAGGAGTCTTTTCTGAGCAGAGTTTTGTCTTTTCTGGATCAATTGACAGATGCAGAAATCCATTAGAAAGCTAAGACTACTTGGGTTGCTCTCCAGGTTGTTATAAATTTTGTTGTTGATCTTAACTAGAAATGGCAAATGAGAGTGGGAAGAGAAAAAAAAAAAGTACTGCCAAATTCTCGTGTTATCCTCCATGAACATTTTCTTGGTCTCAGCCCAGGGATTCTATTCCAAGACATGGTAGTAAGTATATATTGTCACTTGAAACAACTAGATGAATGTTTAACTGCCCAGGAGGTTTTCTTACCTGTGTTACAAAGGTATAAAACCCTTTATAAGCACCCTGAGCTACTCTTTGCGCCATCACCTCCACCCAGATGGTCATCATTCCTCAGGAGATGCTCTGTATATTTCTTATTATTGCTTAAACAAAGATAACATTTTGTAGCTTTTATTTTTTTTTCCTGCTGCTACTTCTTTTACACACCTGTTATTCTGCTTCCAGGGGGGGTGCACAGCATGGCAAAAATGGTGCTTAATTGCACCCTAGTAACCCTTCTGACCATCAGACTGGAGAGGGGGTTACAAAGCTAGGCAGTTTTTAAAAAAAATGTATATACATAATATTGCATCCATAATAGATGGGAGCAATTCCAAAGCAATCTATTGCATAATTAACTAATTAATACAATCTGTAATAATTAAAAATCCTTTGGAGAATTTGCAAAAGCATCTTACTATGCATGTGTAGTAGATAATTTTTAGGCTCAGTGTCTCAGCTGTTTGCTTTTTTGTTGTTGTTGTAGTTTTTAATTTGGTCTTTCAAATTGCCAACAGTCTTATTGCTGCTTTGTGGCACAGGCACTTAACAAATTTCATTTCTCAAATGGAAGGGACCAAATTTTCTCTCCAGAAGTGCAGTTCACAGGCAAGGGCAATGTTCAGTGCTAACGTTTCTTTTGCAGAGACAAACACAAAAAGCAGGTTTACATAAGTGTATTTGAAGGGCTTTTTAGACTCTTGGGGAGACTTAATAAAGAAAAATAAAAATTTCAAAGTAACAAAAATTGATTTAGACTTTTAAATCAAGATGCAAAAATTGATTTTGCAGCTACGTTATAACCCCACTCATCTCGAAACGGTCCAACACTGCAATTGTATTAGTGGCATTTATTTACTCTAGCAGATATTCTGGAACATTATATAAACTTCTACTTTGGGAAGGATCAGCTGTGGAGACGCCTATTTATGGGTTTGAGATACAGAAGCAGGACATGAGGTGCTGCCTCAAAAATTACATTTAGTTGTATTTCCCTTTCCATTTCCTTTTTTTTTTTTTTTTTCTTTCTGATAAAAGCCAAAAAAGCCATCACAAGCAAAGGGTAATGAAATCTGCACTGTCCTGCACAACCCCACTGGCTGCAGCTGATGCCAATGCTGCAAACAGAAGTTTTTTCCTCATTTTTTAATTCTCCCTCTGTGATGCCCCAAATCAAATGCTTTTAATTTGTTAAATGCAGTTGCAAAGGCTCTGTCTACTAACATCTTAATATCAGGCAATTGGTTAAAATTGGGGCATCCCAGGATCTTCACTTTGCTCTCATCAAATCATCAGAAGCCAGAGAGCAAACTCCACAGAAACAAGGCTCAGGTTATTAAAACTGACACTGGCTCTTTTTCGGTGAAAGAAACTTTCTTTGAATAAATGATTAAGCATAGTGGACAGCACTAAGTGTTTGGTCAATGCAAGAGGTGCTCAATGAATAATTATTAGAAAATAAAGGATTTTTGCTTTATTGAAGTGTGGGATTGCATCAAATAGATTCTTAATTGTGAAATCCATTTTTCATCTCAAAAGAGCCACTTAATATTTTTGTCAGCTTAGTTTGTTATTTAAATTTGCACTAAATGGAGTTACCAAAAAAAAGTTTTATATAACCTGAAATGAAAATGTTCACCTTCTATACTTCTGGTTTTAAGAAGTGGAACTAATTCATTTGCCAGCAAAAGCAAACTGGACAATTTGGTCTTTTGGGCTTGCTACTGATCATTACACACTGGATGATGGAAGGAAAAATCCCAGAATAATGGAGAGTGACAGCTACATCTAGAATGACCGCCTTTGCATCACGGCAGCAAGAAGACAGTCAACGATGCCGCTTGAGCGTGATGTTGTGAAGGATGTTGTAGTTGGTTTTATTTAGCATTAGTAAAAGAGCGGTGGAAAAATGCAAAGGGGAAATGTCTTCTGGAAACAATTTTGGGTTTATTTTTTGGTTTCTGGGGCCTGATTGAGTCGTGCCTGGTGACGCAGAGGCTTTGCCTGGGTGCTGGCAGGGGTGAGCATCGTGAAGGGCTGGCCTGGGCTTGCTGACCTGTTATGTTATTGCTTTTCATTGGTGATGCCCAGCATGTCGTGCCAGAACTAAAAGTCAATTTTTGCTTTCTGAAGAGCACCTGTAACTTGGAGGTATAGCTTAATTTGGGCTTTTTCTGATATAGTTGCCTTTCTACAACAAAGTGGTAATTTCCCACCTCCTTGTTGCAGAGAGTGTGAACATCTGTTTTGGACTCAAAGTCAGTAAACAAAGACGGAAGATCAGCCCAAATGCACGCTGATCAGTTCCCAAATCGCGACATTGACCATCTCTTCTCTACACAAGCTCTTTGAAAAATTCCCCCTCACTCAACACTGCTGTAAATTTATCAGTGAAAAACTCTGCTCGAGCTTTTGGTAACAAGGTTCAGGCAAATTAAGGAGTTGTTACATTCTCCCCTGTTGCATTGTGTACCAAGATATTTAATTCTGGCTGCGGATGTTTAGTAACTTCCTGATTTTTCATAACCCAGGCAATGAAAATACTACATTTTTCTTTTTCTTTTTTTTTTTATCTCTATTTTGCAATCACTATGAATCATATGATCAGCCTAGGGATCTACATTTTGCAAATAAAACCAGATTATTATTAGTCTTGGCTATTTCAGCATGAGGAAGAAAGAAGAAAAAAGTATTCTATTTTGCAGACTAGCTGCAATTTCTTTTAACAACTTCTCAAATGCAGACCAAGGAAGGTAATGACCACATGAAATACTTTCACGTGAGCAGATTGGCTTCTATAACTGATAACTTCGAGAAACTTGGCATGCCACTTTTTGTCTACAGAACAAAATAAAATAAAAGAACAAAACCCAAACAAACCATATTTGGGGTTTAAATGAAAAGGAGGACATGCATTTCTATAATCTTGTTTTGTTTGGTTTTTCCCCACTGGCAGATTTCTTGAGAGAAATTGTGCCAGGAAATTAGCATTTGCAGTCCTTTAATATACATTCCTGGAGGTATTCTTTTCCAAAGCGAGCACTTCTGGGAATGACAGCAACATGTTTGGTATTGCTCCAGCTGTTTGGCAGGGAGGTGTGCTCAACATCACTTGCCCTTCAGTGGTTGTTGTAGGGCACCTGTGTTTTATTTACTCTGTTATACCTCTTAAAGTTTTGCCTCTTTGATGTTTTAAAAAGATAACCTGCTTGGCAGGCGTTTCTTGGTAGCCTGCCACAACCTGAATGTTAACCTGTAACTTCTCCTGAAGTCACTACTCAGGTGTCATGTATCACTTTGAGTAATTTTTTTTGATAGCCATAATATGGCCATGACTGACGTTGTTCTTACTACACTCTTATATTCATGTGTCTTTGCAAACAGTTATGCTAATTCAAAATGAATAGCAGTTGCTTAAACTATCCATGACCCAGTGGTGTAAGGGGGTGGAGCACATCATCTGAAAGGCTACAGTATGTTTTGTGACATCATCATGACATGATGTAAAACATCATGTGACAGCCCTTATTGCACAGGTGTCATGACATTTTGCATCAAAACGGTGAAAATACCTTTTGTCGGTTTGCTAATTGCTTTGGATTCCTGCCTGGTAACCTCTAGTACCATCACCTTGGTGAAGTGTAGAGGGACAAATGCAATGGTGTTTCTACCCTCGTGTCCAATACCACCCTGTTCTGGACCAGCTAAGGCTGATGATTGCTGCAGGTATGACTCCTGCTCTGCTTTGTGCCATTATACCGGCTGCTTTTTACTCTGTGGTGATTCTACAATGATTATTTAAAGGCTTGAGGGCCGCTCTCTGGACTAGAAAGTCTTCTATTGATCACAGCTTCACCTAGCATCGATTCTAACTTCAGGAAATAAAGTCAGATTTCAAAAATTAAAAAAGAGAGTTTTTAAGATCTTGGACTCAGTGGTCAACAAGTTCAGAGGTGAGAGGAATAACCCCTGCCTAGACTGGTGGGGTGGCACAACAGGGCCTCTTATGGCCCTTGCTCTGGGAAACTGCAAACCTTTGCTCCGGGAAAGTTGTCAAAGCTCTTTTTCCAAATCTGAGAAAATGAGGCTCTGGATAATGACACCTTGGCATGCAAGGAAAGAAGGGAGGCACATGTCAATAGTAATGATAAATATGTTGGTGGTGGTTTTTTTTTAAAAAAAAAAGGGCTCAAAGATGTTGTTATGTTAAGGAAGCTGTAGATCTGATTATTTTCCCGGTCATTTTCTCCTGTTGCCAGGATTTCACTTCTTAATTTTCAGAATTTATCTAAACATTTAGATCACAGTGACTGGTTGTACCATTTCTTTTTGCTTTTCTGTTTTTTAAAGATCAGTATCTGCTGCTGCCTAGAAATGCAGTTTTACTTGTTGTATAGAGTTTATTCTACAAAGTTACTAGCAGCACAGCACGGTTTTTCATTTAGACTTAGGTCCTGTGGCACACCTTGTTGTACTCGATTGGATGAATCTGTGGGTGGGAGTCCCTGCTGCTGACTATGGTAGAACTAGGAGCTGTTTTCTGACTCTCTTAAGTAAAATAGACACACAAAAAGCTACAAAAACACTGTTCTCCGAAGCAATGATTGCATCAAGCAAAGGAAGTGTATCTGTAATATACAAAGTGACCCCCATGCTCCCCCCAAAAGACCTATCCCTGGATCTGTAACTTGGTGTAAAGTTGAAATACTTGGCTTTTAAAAGAATCAAGTCCAACATCCCTCATTATGATTTATTGTTGCTAGAATAGAAGTCTTTAACATCTAAAATCAGTCCAGGCTATTACAGACTCAAATCGAAGCAACTAGAGTGTTGCATGTGGATCAAATATAGCCCATAATTAACCAATGCCAGCATTACATTATTACTGACAATTTACAATTACAGTCCATTTACACAGTGCTTTATTCTGTGATTATCCCATGGAATTTTGTGATAATTATCAGGGCAATCAGTAAAGCTTACATTTAAACTTTTTTAAACAACTGAGCATGAGAATAAGATAAGCTATTGGAGAATTTTACAGGTGTTAGAAAAATCGCTCAAGGAATTATCATTAGTATACCTAGGATTGATGTTGTTACCCTTTTTTTTTTGTTTGCATAGGAGCATTTTGCTGATAGCTCGTGATAAGAGTTTGCATGTAATTAGTAAGCTATGACCCCTTGAACTTTTTTCTTTAACTCTAAAAGCACGAACATTTAGGATAGTAAAATTATTTGGATTGTTTTAAACATGGAGCTTTATGGAAATCACTGTCTTGGGATTGGAACCTCTGATTCAAGCTTGAAGCAGAAGTTTCTTATGCTTCTGGATAAATCGTCTCCTGTGGTTTTGTTTAATTTTCTCCTCTCACTCCTCTCCGATTAGCTAAAAAAGCTTTAAGGGAAAACTTTGAGCTGATGTTTTCCCTCTTCCATGTAGAGTATGATGAAGCAGAAGCTTTAGGAAAAAATAAAGTCATGAAACCTCAGTCAACTGCAAGCAAAAAAGAACGACTGAGGAAGAAGCGAAGTGCGAAGCAGGTAAATTTTTAGTAGGTCTGGAATACAGATTCCCAGGAAATTTGTTGCAGATGACATGATTCACATAGTTTTATTTCATACAAAGCTTATTTTGCAAATTATGGATTCTTTGATACCACTCTGATGGGTACTTTAGGAAACCATGAGATATTAGATGGATGTGAGGATGTAAGCCAGGCAGTGAATACCAATGTGAGAGATAGTGCCATACACCAAAGGGTTTTATGTTGGTCAGAGACTTGATTTTATCCTCCACTGTAGGAAATATTTATTACAAGAAAGTCTTCCTGATAATTTTCTGATGGTGTGCAGTAGAGCCTTATTTAATTAAATGTCATATAAGCTGGACAGTGCAAAGTTCAGTAGGGCAACTGCACTTGGGATGCTTTATAATTTGTTCCTTAACTATCAGTTCAGCAGCTGCACTCAGTGTGTCAGATTTCCTAAATGAAGAGTCACTAGCTCTGAGTATATGAGGAAATGTGATTTCAGGCAACCCATAGCTTCAAAAAAACCAGACACACATCTTCAGCAAGCTACACCCTCCCATAAAAATATATATCTGAGAGGAAGGTCTTCCTTAAGGAGAAACGAACTGAACCTACAGTAAGTGACATGGTGTTGAGTCTGGAAATATCAGGATTGCTAGGGGCACGGGAGCTGTAGGAGATTTTTTTTTTTAAAAAAAAGCCAAAATTCATGGTCATTTATCCAAAGATTCCAATAAAATATGTCGAGTTTTGTGACTTTAGGTCTGGCAGTATCAATCTGAATATTGCCATTTAGATTCCAACCTTTACGTTCAGTGATGCATGCCTGCTCCCATTTTTACGAGACAGTCACCGACCTGTTGATTCTCAAAGAAACCCTAACCAACTGGCAAGCAAACAAACAAGAAAGAAACACCAAATCAAAACCACAGAACAAACAAACAATCAAACAAAACAAAAAGACAACCAACAAAAAAAAAACCACCAAAAAAACCCTGACCGTTACAAAAAATGAAGGTCCAATATGCTCAGAAATAGTGTCTAAGTGTCTGGATGTTCATCTGAAAAAGTCAGTGAGGATTGTGGCAACAAGAATTTGTTGTGAAGTTCATAAAGTAGTTTGGACAAATGAATATTAGCATTTAAATTGGGAGCTAAGCAAAGGCTTGTCACAGTTTAAACAGGACAGAGAGCCTCTGGCTTGGGCAGTTTGATGTCAGAATGCTGTGTGGTAAACTTCCATAAGCTGTATTTAAGACATTTTTCTACGTGAAAATGAAAACTTTACTTGGAATGATGAAGGGGAGATGTTTCTTCATGTGCGTTCATTCATATGTGTCTAATTTCATTCCATGCAAATTTGCTGTGATTTTGACCCCAGCCATCAGTTGAAGTTGAGTTAAGCCGGTGCTAGTCGCTTCAGTTGTCTGATCAAAATGCCTTTGGTGCCTTTATTAAAAATATTAAGGGATTTAATACCTCCCAGAATGAAAACTAGAAAGGAACTCATGGGAACAGAAATAATAAGAAAATATCAGAGATATGTCAGAAGACCGAGAAATCTTGAACTGAAAACCTGACACGGAAACCTCAGAGCAATTGCACCCCTCAGGACTGCTCTCTTTAGGGAACTTTAACTAGGGAAAACCAATTACCAAACAAAAATGTTTTTCTCTTTTGAAGTTGTAACTTCTTTCACCTGATCATAGAATCGTAGAATGGCATAGGCTGGAAGGGACCTTAGAGATCATCTAGTCCAACCTCCCTGTTTTGGGCAGGGATGCCATCTCTTGACTAGATCAGGCCACACATGGGGACCGAGCAGGAATCGAACCCACAACCTTGGTGTTGGTCCTTGTTGCCAGCACTGCACTCAAACCACTGAGCTAACCGGCCCCCTATCAACATATTGAAGCCACCTTTCACTCCTTCCACACGTACAGAAACCTTGCACCCTCCCTCAAGGTTTCCTTTCCCACTGATGAAACACCCCTCCTCGTTCTCATGCCCTTCTCTCACCACCCTGAAGCTACCCAGCATCTTTGGGACCTTCCCACCCACACCAGAAGATCCTCCCTGTGTGCCCAGTAAAGAGTTTCATTCTTAAAAATCAAGCCTTTTCAAGGTTTGCATTTCACCAAAGAGGGAAGCAGCGTGCAGAATAATGTGTTGGATACAAAAACAGGATTTTTATTGTCAGCAGTTTTAGGCAGTGACAGAAGTTTTGCTGAACCACAGAAAGGAACTAACACTAACAAGAGGAAGATGAGCAGAAAAATCCAGTGCAGTAATCAACTCTGATTGTAATACAAACATTAAAAAGAATTTCTGTGTCAGTTAAACTAGAAGATGTCTTTTTCTGGAAACACTGTTTAGAAGAGGAAGCACTGAATTTGTTAGTAGAGTGTTCAGATGTGGAAAGCTCGGTGACAAAAATGATCCTAGATTTGCTAAAACATCCCAATAACAAGATACTTGTCATTGCAACACAAATAGGGAGTATTGCCCCTTGTCACAACCATATGTCTACGTTCTGCCAATCGCTAGTGATCCATTCTTTTGTGGATTGGGTCAAGCCCTAATAAAATTTTTTCTGAGCCCAAAATTTCAAAACATTCGAAAACTAGAAGACTGCCATACCAGAATGTGTTTGAAAATCAGTAAACAGATTATCTATTCAGTGAAGAAAACACCCTCTCTGATGGTGCTTTGGTAGGAAAAACAGGTTTTAACTAATGCTGGTGGATCTGGAACAAAACCCAGCAGTGTAACACACGTAATTTCAGTGTGGCTGGAGGTATGTTAAAGGAACAAAGAGAATCCTGGCGCCAGATCAAATAGAAACCAAGCACTTAGATAGTCCAGCACAAGACATTAGACAGTCCAATCAAACTACATGGTTCACAGAACTGAAGGCAGCTGCAGTCTCTAATAACATGAATACAGTAAAGGACCTTGCAACAGAGTTAATAAGCAGATCATTACAGACTCTGACCAAGGCAGTCTCCATACTGACCTAATCGAAATCCAGAATAAAAATTATCATAACATGCATGATGAACCGATTAGCCTGGAGCTGGGTTGCTTCCACCTGCTCTAGTTTCTTAATTTAGGATGGTAAATTAAAACAAAAAAGAAATGAAAGAACATGTCAGAAGAAGAAAATGCAGTATTTTAACACGGGAAGATGGCACAGACTTTAAGAAAACTGGCCTTCTCTGTCTGGCAGCATCTCACTGCTTCCAAGCAGACCAGTTTTTTTCTGGATCTCCATAATCCTATTGAGATGAGAGGGCTAGGCCCAAAATAAAAAAAAATGACTTTTCTATCTAAGGGTTTAGGCTGGCTGCAGGGATACAGATTAAAAAATTTGGTGCCTGAAGGCTCCGTGGACCTCTACCTTGTCTTTTCTTTCTCAATGTCCCTGTCACTTTTTAGTGGGCTGGCTTGCCCTGCATTGCATGGTGCTTGGGTGTGAGCTCAGCTCCCACATCCACACCCACCAAGGACAGGTCAAGTGAACAGGGAAAGGGACGTGGCATGAGAACATGGTGACTGAATCTCTGGAACCCTCAAGGAGACTGTGGAGAGGTGTCTTCTACCTTCCTGAGGATGATTTCTTTCTCCCTTTCCTTTCCCAGGGACTGTTGTAACCATCCAGGTCTAGGAGAAAACTCACAAAGGGTTTGGTCAAGCTTTGCATCAATGAGCAAGCGACTCATGGGAGAAGTGGGAGGCTGCCACCTCTGGGTAGCCATTAGGCAGGAGCAGCTAATGAAACTTGGATTGTTTAGCCTGGAGAAAAGCAAACTGATCAGAGACCTTCTCACTCTCTACAACTATCTGAAAGGAGGCTGTAGTGAGGTGGGAGTTGGTTTCTTCTTTGAAGTAACAAGTACAGGACAAGAGGAAATGGCCTCAAATTGTGCCAAGGGAGACTTATGTTGGATATTAGGGAAAATTATTTTGCTGAAAGGATTGTCAAGTATTGGAACAGGCTGCCCAGGGAAGTGGTGGAGCCACCATCCCTGGAGATATTTAAGACTTGTAAATGTGGTGTTTAGGGACATGGTTTATTGGTTGACTGTTAACAGTTGGACTTGACGTTCTTAAAGGTCTTATTCAACTGAAACTATTCTACGAATCTGCAAGAAGAAGTAAGAAAATAAAAGTCTCCGATGTATCACTTCAGAAGTTCTCATGCTCTGCAGTGTAAAGTTGGAGTTTGAGGTGAGAGTTGGAGGGTGGACAGAGGCTCCTTGGGCACTAGTGTCACCAAGCATCTCATGCAGGTGAAACCACGTTTCCTCACACTGCTGTTCCTGAACGTACAGTGAAGGATTCAAGTACTGGGATGGCTGTGAAGGGCTGGTGTGTGAAATAGATGGTGAGGAGCAGGGAGCACAAAGAAAGACTCCAGGCCCCCAAGTACACATACATATCCAAGAGCCCTGGCTTTCGCTGGGAAATGGGAAAGGTTTTAATTTAAAATTTGATTTAAAGGAGAGAGAGTTTTTCATTAGCTTAGCAGTTACTCACTCAGTTGGGAGCTATTGAAAGAAATTAAAGTACATTTGGCAATCTATATGCTTCAAGCAGGAGTGGGATCTATCTATCTATTCATCCACCTTTTGCCTAATCACATAAATTCCACAATATGCAGCGTTACGTTTTCCCTTTCCTGAACTGCTACAAAATCTGACTGCCTGAAACCCCACTGAAGGAAGGTTATTTTTTAATATAATCCATGTCAACCAGTCTCCCTTAAGTTTTTGTATTACTGTTTTTTCCTGCTATTGACACAGGATTGTTTTTCTCTCAATCAGCAAAAAGAACATTGTTGTTGTCTTTAATTTTTTCTTTCCAAAGATATTTTTCAGAGGGAAAAAAGGGGAAAGAAGGAAAAAGACACTTCAGTCAAGCAAGCCTTGAAAAAAGGGGGGAGA
>NW_009715368.1:46649-73402 GCF_000703405.1 Apaloderma vittatum | reverse complement strand
TTGTGTATGTAGCCTTGTTTTGATGCAGTTACCTCCTTTCTCACAGAGCTTAGCATGAAGTTTTATAAGTTGTGGTGTGAGGGTTTTTTTTATTTTTTCCTTTTGTCAAAAAAAATTATGAAAGTGTCACTTTTCCTTTGCGGTTAATTCAGGAGAGATCCTCAATTCGAGCAGGGCACATTTTCATGCAAATACAGCAGCACAGTTTCCAGCCCCCTAATAGCTTCTTACAAATGATGTGCCATTACAACGAGGTTTATTTAAACAAATTTAATACATCTTTAATCAAGCTGGAGAGCATTTTCAAAGGTCACGCTCCAAATCAGGATCACTGTTCAGAGCTTATCAAAGTATTAGCTTAAGGGGGAGGGAGAATTATTTCTTGGACAAGTAATTTTAGGCAAATCTTTATTTACATTTTTATTCAGTTATTAAATTTTATTCCTTTCCCTCCTCCTCCTAGTCTCCATTTATGAACCTATAAGAAAGTCTGTAAATGGAGCCATAAGCATATTACAGCAGTTACTATTTCCAGGGGCTATTCCTTTGAATCTAGTGGGCCTATAAAAGCAAGGATGAAGTCACTTCTTTTTTTCTTTTTTTTTTTCCTGAACATAAGCTACGTGTATCCGTTACATACATGCTCTCGCCTGAGGATTTATATTAGGATAAATATATGATTAGATACATTTTAAATTAACAAAACAAACTAAGAAGAAATTTTGAGCATAATGGGCATTTAAAGGTGCTTGAATGTTTCTGCTGAGAGAGGACAACTGTTCATGTTTTGTTATGCACTAATATACTGGGAATCCACTCCAGCTCACACCTCTGGTGTTATTCATTAGGCATATATCTTTAAATAGGTCACAAATATCTTTAAATAGGTCTCAAGTGTTTTAACTCATAGGTAATCAGTGCTCTATGGGTAGGGTGACAGCACCTTGCCTTCTCTTTTTCTCTCAGAGCTCATGCTTGTGTTTGGAAGACTCAGTCCTTTGGCCTCTGCTTTACTGAAGTAACTAATGAGGCACCAGGATTAGAGAAGTGAACTCTGTAAGCATACAGACAGAAATACTCCAGAGATTTTAATGCTCATTAGACCAAAGAGCCTTCAAACTTTTTGCTACAGGCAAGTAAAACTGGGCATCTTGAGAAGGTAATGTAAAGAGCTTGTGCAGGCTCTGTTAATTCTCTTTTTAAGGCTCACCTTGCAGTGAGCATTTAGTAACAGGGTTAGAAAGGAACTATGCTGAAGTACTGAAAAGCCACTCTTAGAAAGCTGATTTTGGGGCTCAGTCGGTTAGAGTGTGGTGCTGATAAGACCAAGGTCGCGGGTTCAATCCCCGTTCAGTCCCCATGTGTTGCCTGATCTAGTTGAGAGGCATCCCTGTCCATGAGAGGGGGGTTGGATTAAATGACCTCTAAGGTCCCTTCCAGCCTAGGCCATTCTGTGATTCTGTGATTTTGCAGGCCACCAACTCGATTGGTTGCTGTGAAGAAATATTTTGTACACAAGTCTTCAATCCTCATCAAGAAATCTTTGCACCTGGCACCTATGGCATCTGCATGGCTTCCCACTCGAGAGGAAAGGGACTATGCAAAATACATAAACTGTCCTCATATCACTTGGTTTTCACTGATTTATGAACCAGTGGCTGTCCCTTGACATTTTTGGCAGGACAACACTGCAGATGCAGCATCTGAAGTGCCAGCCTGGGTGCTTTCGCTCTTTGCTTCTTGACAAGGACTTTTGGTAACTCACAGGAAAATGTTGATTACTATTTGCCTTTATGAATTGTGCTGACTCAAAGGTCTTTATGAAAATGGTCAAAGAAATAACTGTCCAGATGTTCAGCTGCAACTTTTTATCACAAAACACAAATGTTGCTTCAGTACTGGACATGGGTTTCTTGCTGAAAACTATAGGCTTCCACCATCAAGGAAGGGAAACGATACTAAGCGATATTTATAGTGGTAAAAATCCCCCTGATTTGGAGTAAAAAGGAAGGCAGTTGACCTGGTGGAGGTCAGTCACACCAGTTAGCTGCACACTGTATCCAACCACCTGCTGTACAAAAAAAATCAAAACACAAATTTGGTTCCCTCCTCAGCTGGATGGAGGATAGGAAATATAATGAAAGGCTTGTGGGGTGAGATAAGGACAGGGAGGTCATTCAGCCATTACTGTCACAGGCAAAACAGTCTTGACTTGGAGAAATTAGTTTAATTTATTACCAGTCAACTCAGAGATGGGTAACGAGAAATAAAACCAAATCTTAAAAATACTTTCCCACCACTTCTCCTTTCTTCCTAGGCTTAAATTCACTCCTTATTTCTCTACCTCCTCCCGACGAGTGGTGCAGGGAGATGAGGAATGGGAGTTGTGATCAGTTCATCACGTGTTGTCTCTGCTGCTCCTTCCTCCTCAGGAGGACAACTACTCATATTTTTCTGCTCCAGCATAGGATCCCTTCCCATGATGAAGGGTCCTCCGTAATTTTCTCCAGTGTGAGTCCTTCTTGTAGAGCTGCAGTTTTTCATGAAGTGCTCCAGTGTGAGTCCCTTCCATAGGGTGCAGTCCTTCAGGAGCAGACTGCTCCAGCTTGGGTCCCACCAAGGATCACAAGTCCTACTAGCAAACCGGCTCCAGTGCAGGCTCGTCTTTCCATGGTTTCACAGGCCCTGCCAGGAGTCTGCTCCAGCACGGACTTCCCACAGGATCATAGGCTTCTTTGGGCATTCACGTGCTCTGGCATAGGGTCCTCCAGAGGCTGCAGGTGGACATCTGCTCTACTCTGGACCTCCACAGTCTTCACCACGGGATGCAGGGGAATCCTTGCCCTGGCACCTGAAACATCTCCTCCCTCTCCTTCGCTGACCTTGGTGTCTACAGAGTTGCTTCTATCACATACTTTCCCTCCTCTCTTTGGCTGCAATTCCTGTGTATTTTTCCCCTTTCCTAAATCTGCTGCCCCAGAGGTAGCTGAGCTCTACCTCGCCCAGCAATGGATCCGTGTTGGAACAGGCTGGCACTGGCTCTGTTGAAGATGGGGGAAGCTTCTGGCAGCTTCTTGCATAAGCCACCCCTGTAGCCTCCCCAAAACCTTGCCATGCAAACCCAATACAAACTGCAAGTGCTTAAAGCAGATGTAGGTCTGGGCTGAGTTTCTTGGGTCATAGATGTTCCAATCAATGCATACCGATTCTGTGCTCTGCACTTGCAGGATAGCAAGGAGGTATCATATCGGCATATCCTCCTGTGAAATAACACAAAAACTTGCAACATCTAATTTATAGAGATCTACATCAATACAGAAGGAGTGTGGATATTTTTATCTGAAATAGTTAATATTCACATAATAATTTACCTAACAATTTGCTGTACTTTTTTTTCAACTTCCAAATGACACTTATCCATAGCCATTATAGATTTTTATTTAATTGGGTTCTTTTAGTAATCGTGAATGGTTTTTCAGTGATGGAAAGTATTTGACATCTGCTCTTAGTGTCTGGTGATATGAAGGACATGATATTGTTCCCTTTCATTCCTTAGAAGGGAGTTTTAAGAAACAAGACTTGAAGAAACTTTGAACCTCTGAACAAGTTTATAGAGCTATACCAGATCAGTAGAATTAGGGAGCATTAAAGGATGTTTAACTGTTCCGGACTTCCACTTTCTCTGTCCTTACTGGGACTGCAGATTCAAATCCCTTTGTTTCTGAGACTCTTGCTTAATCTTTCCTTTTCTTTTCACGTGTATAAAGCATTCCCTGGACTTCTGTGGGTGATGATCCTCTTGTCTAAAGGTGCAGTAAAATTCTACTTTCCTGCAAATTCACTTGATGCTTGAGCAAGAGTTATCGCTAGCAGGTCATCTATCTATTACTTTTTCTTATTATTTAAATTTTTTTTTCGTCTTTTCTGTAACATCTAATTACACTATTGGCACGTTTGTTTTTTCATTCCATATTTGTATTATGTTTTATTTAGTTACTTTTCTGTTTTCTGCAGTTTATGTG
Organism: Apaloderma vittatum; assembly: GCF_000703405.1. Classification (NCBI taxonomy): domain Eukaryota; kingdom Metazoa; phylum Chordata; class Aves; order Trogoniformes; family Trogonidae; genus Apaloderma; species Apaloderma vittatum. The sequence continues at coordinate 69,380 of NW_009715368.1, read as the reverse complement.
TTTGTTATTTGAAAACCAGTTCTCTCGAATGTTTTGTTGGACCTCTTTTGGTTCCCAGCTCACAGCAGGGAGTTAGTACTTCTGCTCGTATCAACAGTTTTGTTTGACAGGCAGTGGCTCTTCCCAGTTTGTACTTGGGTGCATACAGTAAAATATTCCTGCTACAAATAATAATAATACAGATGAAGCTCTCACCACCATTTCTGAATTATGAGGAGGATAAAATAAAAGCATAGGCTGAAATTGAATAAATTTTAATTCTAAACTCATATTTAAGGATGTACAGAAGAGGAAGTGATCGTATTTGAACATACACCTATGCAAATACTACGCAGAAGCCTTCCCCAAACAAACCATGTTCTACTTTGACTCAGTGGAAAAGTATTTTTTAAAGAGTGGAAATACTCAGTTTGAAACTGCTTACTAGTGTGTTATTTTTCGTTATTTTTTTTAAAATAAGTTTAGAACGTTTCAAGTTATGGAATATTCTGTTATGAAGTTATCTAAATGCAATTGAGGGATTCGAGCAAAGTGAAACCCTTCTTGTGTTCAAGAAACTGCATCCAGCTTGTGATAGAACTTTTTTTTTTTTTTCCCAGAGCTTAAGTTTTCAGGTTACAATGAGGAAACTTGTTTTCCTTCCCTTTTTTTTCTCTTTCTACTATGTTCTTAGGATTACCTATATATAAAGGCTTTATTCAGCTAGGGGTAACTGTCAACTGCTTAACTGCCTGGTAGTCTCCTATAAAGGTGCAAAAAACCCCTTCATTGGTCAGCGTTAATGTGTTTCTGCTGTTTGCATCAGCTGTGTTACAATTCCATGATTTGGGTTTGAAGAAAGAAAATATAATGGCTAAAATGGTGCTGCGGGCACACACTTGATACGTATGAATTGCATCTTCCAGTGGGTATATACAAGTGTGAAAGTATTGCCAAAGTTCCTGTCCTTTCTTTATGCTATGTGACAAAATTTGACGTGAATTAACTAAATGCCCTTTTGACCATGTTTTGTTTCCGTTAAGTTGCGGTTTGAGGAGAAAAACAAACCAAACAGGACTGTTGACACTGTAAACCCTAAGGGTTCCTTTAGAGATATACTTAGCCAAATAAGATCAAAAAGGTCAGCTGCTGTGCAAACTGCATCCAGGGCCTTCCAGGACTGTACGACCCATCAGGCACTCGACAATTTGGGCCAGACAGTGCCTTCACATGCTCTGGTAGAGCCAAGAAGACTTTCTCGGGAAATAACCAAAGCATCGTAATCACTTATATTTGTGCTCTGAGGGTAGTGTTCTGTCATGAGCTATGATAAATGCTTAACACATATGTTGCAATGCTCTCATTTATTCAATGTAATAATCCAAAGAGGTGGTGATTATTAGTAACTGAAAGTGCTGAGTGTCGTAGCTGAGCATTTTCTTTTAAAGTAATTTAAAAAGGTGCGAAAGAGGAAAAGTACGAAGATCAGGCATTCTTCATAACTGTAAAGTTAAATTTACGCAGCTGAAAATTTTTAAATTTAAAAAATGATAATTAATTTGTCAGTGCTAACCAAAGTACATTGTGCAACATGAAAAATAAAATGGATATTTAACCAGAAAGAAAGATGAAATGGTTATACTAGATAAGATGTGAACATACAAATGTTGACAAATATACTGGGTACATTCGTATCCAAAAATAGTGTTGACCTGCTGAAAACAAGAAAAAACACCTCTGTAATGCAATATTGATCTTGTAACAACATTTTTTTATATTGGCAGTGCCCTCATGTATCTTTTTTATGAAGTTCAAGTTTACAGCCTATGCTATAATGAAAATTTCAGGACTTTCACCTCGTTTTTATAGACTTTATCGTGAAAAGACTGCAATCATTTTCCTCTTTCAGCATATGCCTCCAGAAATGAGGCAGAGATGAGGATGCACAAGTGAGTTTAGCATGTGGAAATAAAAGCTTCGTGCAATTTTAAAAAGCAAACAGACAAGTAAACAATCTTTATCATGGTAACAGTACCCAAGAATAGTACCTGTTCTCTCGAGTTTTTTTGTCTGGCAGGTCAGTGAGATGTTTTGGATGAATGCTGGGTTTGTCATGGAGTAGGCTTGAGGTCCTGACATCAGGACACCAACAGTCCCAACTTTGTGGAAAATGTGTCATAACTTGCAGGAGGTAGGGCTGACTCTTCAGTTTGTAGTTTTGGGTCCTATTCAGAATTCCCGCATTACCATAGTGAGAAATTATGATAACATTCCCTAATACGTGTATGAATATCTGTTCTTCAAAAAAGGGCATTTCTACCTTTTTTCAAATCTCTTCCCCTTCCCAAAGGACACAAACCAGTGTGGGTATCATTTCTGCCATACATTAATTATGAAAAAATTAAAGAAGCACTTTTTCATCTGATGCATGTGGTCCTACAGAGTAGTGCTGGTCAAAACAAAGTACTTTTTTTTTTTTTTCCCACAGCCCCACCAAGGGTCTCAGGCCACTTTTCTTGGCCCAAGCCTGATTTTACAGTAATCTCCGTTTTCAGTGCTAGTGCTAAGACCTAACCTCCATACTTTTATTTCAGTCTCTTGGCCTGTGGTTGCACAACAATTTGAGGAAAAGGTTCAGTTTATCATAAACTTTTCCATATAGAGTTGCCCTACGCTTCCCTAGCATTTTACATCTCTGGGAAGAGCAGGTCTCTGCCCAAAATTTAACTGACCCAGTTTAACTCCTGCAGTATTTACTTCAGAGAGCTGCTGCCTGATTTTCCTCTCTGTCTCTCCTCCCCTCCCCCCTTCTAAATGAATCTTGAGTTACCATGTGTTTTTTATTTTAATCTCTGGTTTTGGAAACCTAGGCCAGTTGCCTGCCTAGTGATAAGTATTTCATTTTCAAGATTATGCCATGAATAATTATGTCTTAAGAGCTTTTTTTTTCTTCCTTGCAAATCCCTCTTGCATTATTTTCTCTCCCAGACCTCCTAACATTGTGTGTTTAATAATTGTTCAATGCCAAGCTGCCAACAGGATAATGTGTACCTCCTCCTGACCTTCATCTGAAAGTCGTCTCCTTGGTGGGGTTGTGAAGTCTCATAGGTAGGCTGTGCAACTGGTGGGAGAACGAGAAAGAGAGGGAGGAAAAAATAAAACCAAACCCTGTTTGCGTTGCATCAGTGGTGGTTGCGGAGAAAAGGTATCAACAAGTGCTTGGTGCATGGTCTGAAAAGGAATATTCCTGAATTTAGTGACTGAAAAGGCTATAGCAGTGCCAGCCTGAATGGGAGATGAGGAAGAATGACTCTAAAGCCCCTTGAGTTGCCAGGGTGGGAGCTATAGCCATGGAGAAAGCAGAGCCAGGAGAAGAGATAATCATTTAATATCCTTATCACATCCAAGTCAGTGGCAAGATGCTCTCTCAGTGGTGTGAATCTGTTCACCGAGGAGTTCAGGATCACACGCTGAGACAGAGCATGCTAATAGACACTAGCAGGCCCGCTCGTAAAGTCCATGTGCAGGCATCAGTGATTAAGTAAGGGAAAATTTGTCCTGAAATGCCTGGCAACTGGTTGGCTAAAGCTTTCAGGAATTAGTTGATGGAGGAAAATATACCCTGTGCTATAATCATGCCTCCCACCTGAGGTTCCTGGAGCATCAGATGAAGATGAGTGGAGGTTCAGGAGAACTTTGAAGAGTTGATGGTGTGCTGATGGAGGGCAGAAGTCAAAATCTTCCTTCTCAGCCTCAGCAGCATGGAAACACGTGAGGCTACAGAGGAAAATGAGGTGATAACTAACAAGAGTAATTATTTGAAAAGAAAAGAACCCATCCCTCATTCACTCATGATTTTATTACAGGGAGATTAGAGAAGACAACCCAGATGAGAGGTTGCCGTTGCCTTCTCTCCAAGCTGGTGTGACTCCATCCTCCTTCAGGGAAACGATCCCGGTTCTCGCTGCATGTGGAGAAACATCCCGGTTTCCCACATTTTAAATTAATCTCAGGTTTAAGTGAAGGTGCAGGCTTAAAAGTTATTACAGCTCCACTGTTTCCCCTGATAGATTACATGAATAACATTTGAGACAATGCATTGTTAAATATTTATGTCTAGCACTATAGAACCAGAAAAAGCACAAGAACCCCTAGAAGAATAAATATATTTACCTAAATAAATTACTAAGACAAATATACTCCTATGTGCTCTGTACCAATAAACAGTAGGTATTCACTAAATTGTGGAATATAAATGGCTCATTTCCTCTAAATGTACACTGAAAGATCTATAACATGTTACACATTTCCTGTGCTTTGCATATATATTTCAATATTCATCATGAAAAGGCTTGCTTATGTGTCAATATACATTACTTTGCATACATTAAGAAAATATTTTTTTAATTTTACCATTAACAATGTGCTTTACTGTTGGGGGGGTGCTGAGCGCAGAGGGCTTATTTCATGATTAACCCTTTCATGGCGCGTCCCTTTTTTTATCAACGTGACATTTGCACAAAATGAATTGCTTGCTTAGACACAGCTAACTAAATAAAAGCAGGCCAGAGCTGATAGTATGAAAAATGGATTTTCATTACTGTTTCATTGATTCTTGTAAATAAGGGCCTGAGGCCTGCTCCAAAAAGGCTGCAAACAGTAATAATTTAATCTGAGGTGACATAGACCAAAATGTATGTGGACAAAAATCATCCTTGAATATTAAACAACAGCCTCAAGACAGAGAAAAGTGTTGCAGGCGAATTTAAATGTATGCAGATCAGTGGGTAACATATTTAAAAACAGAAATTAAAGATTCCTGTCATAAATCACATTTGCTGCCATGGATATGCCTTGTTATGCTGGCGTTTAAGAAAACCTGAAAGGTTAAGGCAGTTGGTGCATTAAATCGTACAAGGATAATTAATACTTTTCTTGTGGCTATTTATAAGAAATGGAAAATATAGTTAGATCAGCTGTGGCACTGTAGTAATTTGAGGGGGATGAAATGAAAGTATGAGTCAATAGTTTTAACTGGACAAATGTCAAAAGCTTAATGATGCAGCATCCCAATTTGGAGGCCTTTTGAAAGTTATATAAAAAACCCAGGTAAAATAGTTAATTCTTCTGTTGCACATATAAATTTTTTTGCCTTTCAAACCTTATAACCTGTTCAATAAAAATAATTTAAAATAATTTCTCCAACTGCAGTGAAAAAAAATTAAAAATTGAATATGTTCCACAGAAGCAAAGTATAAATCAGCTCTTGACTCTAGAATCTCAAATTTCGTTTTCTCTTATACATCTTTTAATTAAAAAGACTGCTATATTTTGCCATGAAATGGCCTGAAACTACATGTAGGAACATTATTTCAGTTGTAGTACTTTGACTTATTACAGTAGTACCTAATGCTCAGGATGGCTCACAGCAAGACTAATGTAGAAAATAATTTCCCCTTCAACCTGCTGAAGCATTATTTTTTTTTTAACTTGAGGTTACATTCAAACAAACCCTTCCAACTACTGTAATTCTCTGGAGGAAAATACTCCTTCATCACTCACAGAGCTCAAGTTTATGATCGGCCTATTATTTAAAATTCTTATTTTTCTTTTTGCTTTGCTTTCATGAATAAAAACAATAAACTTTAGTGGTATCAAACCTTATTAAAGGGTCTCAGAGCAACAAGACAGAAGGTTTATATGACCAAACTCTCTTAATATAAAGGAGTTGTATATTTTCAGATGTCACTGCCATTCATCTCTCTTTCTCTCTCTCTGTCCCCCTTAAGCTAGGAATAAAGATCTTATTTTTAAAAAAAATCTCACCAGCACGTAATAACTTTTCACCTGTTTCATGAAAAGTTAAACATTTGGAATACAGTTTGCCTCCCTATTATTTTTATTCTAAATGAAAATCGGAACTATTTCTTTCTTCAGAAAGGACCAAAAAAAAAAAAAAGAAAAGCTATTTTCAATCTAAAAATTACTATTGCTGCAGGGAAATGTATTTCTCAGCCGTCATTGAATTTCTGATCTATCTAGAGAACATTTAATTTATCATTATACAAAAAATTAGATTTTTGAAATTTTACTGTGGTTTTGATTTGCAAAGATTTGTAAAAATTGCCGTGGCTGCATGCAGACTTTTGAAAACAAAGATTAGCAATTTTTTTCATGGCTCTAGCTAGAACACGCTGTCTTGGCAAGATTCTGTTTGCAACAAACAAAATGTGATACTTTATAGGTTATAATATTCATCATTGCCCTGATGTGTCATTGGTATGTGGTGTCACACCCTACTACTTTCTGGACAGTGTTTCCGATTTGGTTATGACAAACCTTTTTTTAAGAAAAATAAAATCAAGAAGTAAACCTAATCTAAAATAAATGAAAATTCCTATTTTCTTTTGGAGGATTACTTTACAGATAAGAGTTTAGATATCAAGTACCTTCAGCATTACCACGAATTATCTAGAAAATAATTCAAGTTCAAAGGAAAACAAAACAAAAAAAGGTGTGAAATCAGAAATTTCACCACTCAAAACAAATAGCTTTAAAAAGCCTCCATCAAAATGGAGAGAAGGAAAAGTATTTCATTGTGATATTCCTTAGACAAAAATGTGGATTTAGCAAACATGGTTATTTTGATGATACCGGTATTCTTTCTGGTTTAGTATACAAAATCTTCCTTCTGAAATGACATAAAGGTCTGAATATCAGAAGCTGAGCTGGATACAGAATTTTCTGGTTAGTACATTAAAAAAGAGGAATAGTATAATGATCTGTTAAATGAAAACACTTATATTTAGTCACACCCTTGTAATTCATGAACCCTATCTTCATAGCTGAACAATTTCCTACATTATAGGCAATCAGCAATTGCTTATGTAGGTCAGAGCCTTCTGGATTGTTAATTTTTTATTATTTTTTTTAAATAAAAGCAAATTGTTTCACAGTCACTTTATCAATAAAAGAAGCATAACTTTTTATCTCTGGTACAAAGCACACTTTACACGCAATAACTATAAACTGTGTGCAAAGGTTTTCCTGACAGCGGTATGTTCAGCAGAAGGAAAATGTCTCAAACATTATATTTTGATCTGAATATGAATGCAAACTGCAAAGAAAGATGTTAAGGCTTGTATTCGCAGACCAAACAATTTTTTTCACTTTTAAAATTTTTAAACTAGTAAATAAACTGAAAAGTCACAAGATCCAAAAAGCCTGTAAATCTCACCCTTGAATGTTAAAAAGTGGTTTAAACGCAACTGTGTTTATCTTTATTTTGCCTAGACATCTGCCAGTACATTTTAGACTGCTGCTGATGGGTAGGGCTGAGCAAATATCTTGCAATTATTAATGTTTTCCTTGAATTTATATTTTGTTTTCTGTTTATGAAATGTGTGTGAAAAGTTTAAGAAATGTATGTGAAGAAGATCATGGCATTTTCAAATGTCTTTGTTATTCAAAGTTATTTATGAATTTTTCCATGGCATATTTTTCCCTGTGGGTGGCATTCACTTTTGTGCATGCACAAGGACTAAGCAGTACTTAGACCCCACTTAAATCTTCAAAATATGTCTTCTGCAGAGGATTGATTTTCATGCAGAGGAACTTGTATATTTGATCAGATTTGATATTCATTTTCCTACTCAAACAGATATTTATAGGAGATAAGTTGCAATACAGCAGTGCCATGTACACGGCTGGATATGCAGTCCGGCATTTGTAAAGAAACTGCATGTAAATCAGGCTTTTTCTATAAATAATGCACAGTTCTTAGAAGTAAAACTTAAAAATGCAGAACAGCAAATTATACTGTTGTTACTAATACGTTAACGCTCAGCAAACACAAAGCTGCACATAAGGTACAAGTTTTTATATCTAATAGCTACACATTTTTTTTCCTCCCCTTTCAAGTCCGAGAGCAGTTTTCACTGTGTCACTGGTGATTGTGTTACTGTACGTGCTGTAATGCATATTTTTTGTTTTAAATACAAATGTTCCTTCTCATCTTGTGGCTGGAAGACCTCCAGGTAAATTGATAGACCATCACTGTTGGACTAGGAGAATAACAAACCTATCTTTTATGAGAACACAGTCTGTGTGAGTGGTGTGGAGGAGACCATAATGCTACAAAAGTGATAGCTCCGCGTGCAGGAACCCTTTCCAAATCCAGAACCAGCGGGGCAGGAGGCACAGACACAAAGGGGAACCATAAGCCTCAACTTGCACATCACAACCTCCCAAAATCATGCAACAAAGGGGCTGTGGTTGCTGGATCCAGTGGGTTCATTCAAGGGTGAAGGGGGTAAAGGGATGCACAGTACAGAAAAATTGTTCTTGCCTGAAAGACTTGGGGTCAAGCATGACTTTGGCCATGTTCATTGCGCTCTTCACTTAGGCTAACCCAGGCCTCAGCTTTCTTATGTCAAATAACCAAGGCCTACACCTCTTCCTTTAATCCTCTTTGGCTGTTTTTCTCTCTTATGAGAGGCATTCTTAATTGGTTTCTTCTTCCTCAGGCCAAATGTTGTGAGCTTTCTCTGCTTCCCTAAGCACCAGGGATGTTGCTTCAATGTCCACTCCCATTAGATGACTCCCATTGCCAGTTCCACCTCAAGCATGATTCATACAATTTAAAGCCAAAGGGAATGATTAGATCATCTAGTCTGACCTCCTGTATATTGCACGCCATTAAATTTCACTGAGTTACCCCTGGATTGATACCAATAAGTTTTGTTTTTCTGAAGAGTGTCTTGGAGAAATCACTCGATAGTTCTTTGAAGTTGTCAGGGACTGGATCGTCCCTGTTACTTCTCAGTGGATTATTCCTGTGGTGAATTACAACTGGTTGTGACAAAAGGACTCAGAAAAACATTAAAATACCCTCTGCTAACTTCCAAGGGTAAAGTACCACCATCTGCCAAATAGATGGATGATAATCTTTTATAATGCATGTTTGTTTCATAGAAATTCCATAGACGCTTGATACATTGTGTGTTAAAGGACAGTTTTGGTTCTGAAATGTATTTTTTCCTCCCATATTCCTACAATAATATATTTTTTTAAGCGGCAGAAAAATCCAAGAAGTTATGTTAGTTTTATGATTGTGTTACAAGCGGGTATATCGTTTCAATTCTGTGTGAGGTGCGACTCTACAAAGATCAACCCAAAAGTTTGTCGATAGACCATCTCCAACAGTAAAAAATAGTAGATTGTTATGGAAAGATATAAGAGGTTGGAGAGAGGGACACTCCCCTTGGCATATCTTTGCCTATCCTATCAATGAATTAGAGACCTCTTGCAGCAGAGATGACATGAATATCACTGTATCATCGCATTGTGTTTACTTAACTGTTACCATTTATTGGATAGGTGTTCCAGTAATTAATCTAATCCCATTTAAAAGGTGTTCTTTGGCCTCCACATCTTCCCGATGAGTTTCACAGCTCAGTTATGCACTGTGCATCTAAAGCACTTGATTTTGTTAGTGTGGAGCTTGTTATCTGCTTGTCTGAGTGTTGCCAGCTTCTTAATTTATTAGACACTGTTGGGCAAGGGAGTTTTTTTTTAATTCATCACACTGTACGTGCTTCAGGACAACTTTGCCATCCTCTTCTAAAATCTTTCTAATGCTGGCCTATTTGGTTTCCTTCTTTTCCACAAGTAAGTTTAAGCTCTGATTATCCTCATCGCACTACTTTGTCCTGTTTCTCTGTCTGTTACATACTTCTCAAGGTGATAATGAAACTGGGATTTCAGTATTCAAGATAAGGGCACACAACAGAGATTAAAAATATCATGAATTATGTTTGTCCTTGTTCTCTGTTTCCTTCCTAGTAATTCTGAGACCTATTTTACTTTCAGAATGCAACTGATCATTGAGATGCCACTTATTTGCCACCCATTAGTGATGTTTGTATATGTTTGAAATGGTTTCGTACACAGAATAAAATAATCACAAAATGTAGACCTCAAGGATCATCTGACCCAACCCTTCCTGGCAAAAGCACGATCAAGGCAAAATAGCCCAGCACTCTGTCCAGATGAATCTTAAAAGAGGCCAATGTAGGCAGACTGGTGAGTGCAAATATTATGATTATTTGTTCAAGTTACCTTAAGGATGCCTTTGACACTACTATGATATGGTTGTTTTCTAGTCTTTCAGTTAACCAAGTATTATCCCTGTCCTGGATTTCATCCAAAGAGAGCTACTATAGATGACTAAAAATTTCTCTTAACTGTTACTCTTACATTTGCCATTGTGTTTTAAAAGAAGCACTTCAGTATTTAAAACACACACACATTCCAAATAAAATCCCCAGAACAAAGCTAGAAAAATATGTAATTCTCATCTATAAATAGTCCAGTTAGCTCTGAAGAGCAGTATAATACATTTGTTTTTACGCAGGAAGAAGGAGCTCATTACACATTGGTCCCACCCCTCATTCTAGACCCATGTGGAAATACATGTGTTGAATAACCCACCAGTGCAGCAATAAACTCTATTTATATTTTATATAAAATAATATTCTGGGCCATGGTACTTTGAATGGTTCACAGAAGCACAAGAAGTCATTAACCTAATCCGCAACATAACATGATGTAAATCATATAAGATGTCATGCATTTTTAGAGGAAGTATTATTTTGAGTGAATACAGACATAGCTATTTGGCATGATTTCTTGAAGGCGATGGGAGTGTTATGACCCAGAAAATGTGCAGCACTTATTGCTTTGACTCAGGATGTCATGAAGCTTCACATAAAAATGGAAGTTTCAAAACAACTTTTAAAAAAAAAAAAAAGTTAAATACCAGAAATGTCTTTGTCTAGCTCTAGGTGTGTTGTGCTGAAGTGAGTATTCCAGCCTCTCAAATTCACATCTTGACAGAGAGTCACTTCAAAGAAGACTTACACAAAACAGAAGTTTCTTCTTCATAGAGGAAAAAAAATAAACTAATGGTAGCACTTCTAGTGCTTTTGGATAGTTTTGGGGTTTTTTTTTGTCTTAAGAACAAGGAGAATATTAATAATTACCTGAGAGACAGTGTATGTGATTAATTTTTTTGCCAGCACAGCTGTCTAAGTCAGGTCTTAGAAGCCTACCTACTCTTGCACGTTCTCGGGTGATAGAGATACATCCCATATAAAACCAGATCCAGATCTTGCTGAAATCACAGTTAGGCTTTGTAAATATTCTAGGACTCCTGGAAGCATTCTATAGAATTATTCCTGCAAATAAGGATGTAGTAATATCTTCCATACAAGTAAATTTAGTAATATTTTTCATAGAAAGTGAAATATATCCATGGATGCTGCCGGCTTGGATTATTAGTTCAGAGGTGGAGTGATCATAAGTAAGTTTCTGGATGTATCCTATATAGAAGCAGAATATTTGCAACCTTCGACTGGTAGATAATACTTATTACAATTTCCTGTGGAAGAGTTACAAATCATTGCTTTTGAGCTCACCTGGTTGCTTCACAAAAACCACCTTAGAAGGTTTTTTTTATATTCAGTGTAAAAAGTTCTGGTAGACTTCCATGAGATCTGTACTTGTCCCTTCTGCTCATTCCATGGCTATAGTAATACAGAGAAACCATATTGTGTGGTGATGGCATGAAGGTAGTAGGCTCATTGCTCCACAGTGGTGGAAAACCACGTCCCCTAAAGGTCTCCTCATACGTACAGAATGAGTTGCACTAGACATAACTGTCATTCTACATAGCCAAAGCGGTAAATGATAGGTAGTTCAATGCAATGGCAACTGACCTGAGTTTCCTGCAGTGTTCCTAATTCAGTTTGTTTTGCCTGTTTGTTTGGAGGTAGTTCTTAAAATCCTGATAGAGCTGGACTCGTGACACCAATAGAAAAGTTGATGCCTTGTTATTCTAGCCTAAACTCAGACGGGAGCAGCCGAGATGTAGTTCTCACATCAGTTTGCCGTCTGCTTCTACAGGCTTAAGTGGTTTATTTAGTTAGGGCTCTTACCCTAATGCACAAGTGCTCAGCTAAATGGAACCTATGATCTCCTTTGAGGTTCATCCATCATTATTCAGAACTTCTGCTTTGTGCCGTCATGCGGGCAAATGTTTTCATGTATTTATTCATCTCATTGTAAGAATTTCTGCAAGCATATGCAGACCACTATGGCTAGCAGTGATTAAAGCCATGCAGTCTTGAGCAGATGTAGACACTTTAGTTCACCCTATTCATTCCGCTGAAAGAGTATAAATCAAGTATTTTCGGCACCAGGAAGAGAGCTCATCTGTTGCTGAAGATCACTGCTCTTCCCAAAATGTCTTTCTTAATTGTTGCCTTTTTATAACATTTGCCTGTTTCATGACTCCTCTTGTATGTAGCAGAGCAGCAGAATGGATGCTAAACTTTTCTCACATAACCTGGTTTTGGATGGCTACAGTAAAAGCTTGTTTGTGAGAAGGTAACGGGAAGGAGTTGTGATTCCTGGAGGAGGAAAGAAATCGTATGGGTTTGATAGTTTGTCACTTTTCCTAAGTAGTGAAGCCTTGGAGGGAGAATGTGAGAGGAAGCATCATCTATGTAGAGAAAAGGTTCAGCCAAAATAATTTTAATTTTAATAGGCAATAAAATCCTAGCTGAAACTAGCCTGTGACACTCACAGCCCCTATTTACACCAGCACATTTTTAACCACAGCTATAAAACATATTTTTTGTCTAAGGACCATTTCTCTAGTTGGTTAATTTTTGTGAGCCTTTCATTTCTATAGTAAATTTATCCTCCCAGACAAGCTTTCTGCTGGCCCCGGAGCTCCAAAGGAGCATTTGATTCTCTGCTTGGACCCTGTCCTCTACCTCTGTTCCTTACCAGCCCAATTAGCCTGTTACAATGCAGTTGCAAGTGGCCTAACTACCTTGGAGCCATCAGATAAAAGTTCCTTTTTCCCAGCTACTGTATTCATCAGGAATCCAGCACAGCCAAGGTTTGTACAACCTGCTATGAGGAGCCCTCCCACTCAATTGATTTCTGATCCCTAATGAACCATAGGTTGATGGACAATTACGCATCTGGCTGACACACGTGGGGACTTTTTAAAGGCAGGGTACTTGGGAGCTTGTAAAACTATATGCTTTCTTATTTAACATTGGCTACAATTTTTGACACACGAAAGATTATAACAGCAACTAGTAAAAAAAAATTGGACTATCTCAGTAACGGCAAAAGTACTTTTAAAAAAACTCAGACCCTTCATTATTCACTTGCAGATAAATATGTAACGACGAGTTTTAACAATCTGGTGTATTTAGAAAGAGTAAAAAGCCCCCTGAAAGACACTGCTGTAGAATTTGCTGTTAATAGCTCAAAGCAGTTCAGTGTTTCTGTTGTGACCTGTACTGTGTAAACTATAACTCAGACAGATACAATTAAAAAAAATTGTATGATTATTGCTCTAACTGTACTGTGTTATGACTGCTATGAAGTGCTTCAGCAACCTCAGTTAGCTCTTTTAAACAGAAGTTTGCAACACCGAGTGTGCTAAATCTTAGCCCTGATGTGTTGATGAGGACGGAGACTGGATTGTTAGAAAAATAATCTATTTCTATACTTAAGCGTGTTAATAATTAGACAGCTAAATTTGTAATCCCCAGAGTCATAAAACTCCTCTGGGAAATAAATGATTAAAAACTCTTGTTTTGTAGAATGTAAAGGTGTGTGATACACTCTGCTTTCTAAAGAAATGGCTTGAACAATGGCTGTCTGATTTTTAACTCAGGTTGTTGATCATTTAAAACCAATAACATGGTTAGAAAATATACCACTTATACCAGTGATTTCACTTCTAACTTAAGCAATTGGCCTATAAAGTATTAACAGAGTGGATGAACAAATATGTGACTACAGAAGTGGCTGTGTTGTGAATTGATTAAGAAAATGAACACAACAAACACCTAAAGAGGTAGTTCATCAGAACATTTTTGAAGCTGGAATATGAATAGAAATATTTGCTCACCTTGTCTTCTGAGAAGTGGATCGGATGATCTATTATATAAGTAATTTGGGGAAACATTATTATTTGTCTGTGTAGATGGTTGGGACTAATGGAAAATTGTTTTTTCTCTTGTTTACCTGTTTCTGTCCCATTTTTATCTTCCAGTGGTCTGTCACACTTCCTGTAGACTCTGAAATGGTTTGCCTCATAGCTTTGCTCTCTTCCTCAAAATCCCTCATGATCTTTTTCCTGTTTTCCTATTTTGCAGAACTCCTGCAGACCTGAAACAGCCCAATACCTAAGACTGGGTGCATTGTTCTTACGCAGAGTGCACGGTCTTTAAGACTGAGCATGTCCTCATTTATACTCTTAAAAAGCTATTATGGCTATTTCTAATTTTTAATTATTTATAGGAGTCCCTATAGATGAGTACTGTAAAATGTAAATAAATAAGTCAATGACCCTTCCCCAGCAACACTGATTTTAAACTAAAGTACAAGTTAATGAGAAATGTAGCAGTTAATGGAAGCAAAAAGGAGTAGAAGGGACGAGCAACAAACCCAGTGCTGTTCTTTGGGTTAGTATTAAACATACCCTGGAAATACATGCAAAAAAATCTTGCTGAGCCACCATTCCAACAACCTGTTTGTATCTCTTTTCTGGATTTATCAAAATCTGTCTTAAAACCAACAAACCTAAAACATACTGCTTCCAGTTTTTCCAGCCTTTTACTCCTCTAACCCACAACCTTATGTTTATTTTACATCTGAACTTCTCCACAGCAAATTGTGCTTATCCTCTGTCTTTATGTCGACATCATCCTTTAGTGGATGATCCCTGTCTTTGGTGCTTGCTCTCTGTCCTCAGTATAGCTGTTTCAGCCTCCAGCATGCTTTTTTTTTGCTGGGGTAAACAAGGAAAGACCTTTTTTTTTCACTTTAGTGTAGGCTCTCTTTTCCCACCATCATCTTCTACTAGTCCTTTGAAGAGGGCAAAAAGGTATCTCTCTTTGGGTTGAAGACTACAAACTTGTGTGAGGAATAGGCAAACCGGCTTACATCAGAAAAACAAAAAAACAAGAAAAGATTGTGTCTGAAATGCAAACCAGTTTTTAGGCATTTGGAAAGGTTCATTAAAAATTATAATATATTTTCTGAAGGGATATTTCTTTTTTCTTGTGGTTTTTTTTTCCATCCTGATCTTGCTATTCTTCAAAAACTTAAAATTCTCTCTTTTTTTCTGGGCTCTGAATTTAAGGTGCTGAAATGATGGGGCAGAGAGAAAGAGAAATGTCACTTTCAGAAAACTGAAATTTCTGGTTGAATTTTTTGAGCTGAGACCTCAAAAGTTTGAAAATGGGATTTAAAACCAGATTGCTGTTCATGTCATCTCCTCTGCCTTTTTGAAGTGCACCACTCACTGCTTTGTCCCTTTTTTTAAAAAAACTTTTGTTTAAAAAATATTTGTGGGGACAGGATGGTAAATGGCAACTATAATTCCAGTAGTCACTGGTGTTCTCCCTAAATATTCCCAGAAGATCATGTTGTATCATCAGAAATAACTGGCATGTGTCCTGAATGACATGGTGTCTAGCCTTTTGTGTATGACAACTTCCATCCAGTAAACTCTGCCTGTGTGGGGTATAAATATCTTGTCAGCTCTAACCCTCAGACTGGGATTGAGCTGTGCTACTCCAGCTCATCCTTTTTTTTATTTTGAATCCCTTCAATTCTGATGATTGTGAAAACTGAAAAAGGATTTTAGCAACTTCTCTGTCAGACGTGGGATTTGATTTCTTCTAATTTTAGGATCGTTTTGTGTTTTTAATTCTCTCTAGAAGTGTAGGAAAGTAGTAGCAGACAGCCTGCTTTTTTCCACCTCTAGGATGTGGTTAGTACTCAAGGTCAGGAGTTACAAGGAAAGACCAGGATACTCGTGGTAATCGGCACCAGATTTAAAGAAAATATTTAGACGTCTAAAAGCACTCACGTAAGGCTGATCTGTGCCCTTAAGCACCTAACTTACCATCAGAAGTCTGGCAATTTATGACAAATAGCCTGTATTCACTCATGGCACAAGAAACGTCCTTTCTGGTTGTGAACATTTTGCAGAGCATCATCACGGATTCTGATGCTCTGTGCGAGCAGCCGCTTCCCAAGGTTCCCAAACGTGCTTTCCAGCATCTCTTTTTTCTTTCCTTTTGTTTTTTTTTCCCCCCCCCACGAGATCTCAGCCCGTAAGATCATACTATTTGTGTTATTCTGCTTGGTTTTTGTTCGGGGGTTTTTTGTGTTGCTGCATGATAGCCCTCTCCCTGCCGACTTCAGGCCAGCTCTCACCACCAGACTCTGGTGGGTGGAAATGAGGACAGCTTCTGTCACTTTGATCTGATGCTTAATCATAGAATCACAGAATGGCCTTGGTTGGAAGGGACCTTAGAGATCATTTAATCCAACATCCCTGTCATAGGCAGGGAATAGCAGAGACGGTGGCGTTACTGACAACTGTGACACCTTTAACTTCTGCCAAGGTGGATTGTACCATCTGAAATTGGGCAAGGAAATCAGTACCTGGTCCTCGAGAACATTTTGTTGCCTGCAGCGAGGTTTTAGCTTCTTCTTGCTCCCCTCTTGCCACCAGGCTGGAGTGAAAAGGGTGAGAAAAGGGAAAATATCTCAACGTCAGAAACCAGAGCTACCTGATTGCATCTTTTGGGCATTACTAGTTGAGAGGGAACTCAAGAATTTCTGCCCATGGGGGAAAAAAGAGCAGCCTCAAGGCTGGTCTCATCTGTGCTAAGGATTGTGTGTTCAAGGGTGAGGGGTTTTCTCTGTTTCTCCTCTTCAGCTGCTCACTCTGGCCTCAAATGCAGTTTCAGTTTTAAAAAGCGCTATTCTCTGTAAAAGGGAATTCCTTTCAGTGGAGTCAGACTTATAGATTTATTTTTTTAAATGCAAACGATTATGTGCTTTTAATTTTTTCTCCTGTTTTTAAAGGTTATGTATCTTCACTGTCAATTCAGATTGTGATATCTGTGTGCTCAAAACGATATCCGTGCCTAATTAGCCTTGGTTTGCAAATTTGGTTATTTTTTTCTTCCCTTTTAATTGGAAAGAGAATAACTGTTTTGTGCAACAGGTATACTGAGAAGTGAGGGAAAATAGCATTTCAGTGGCTGTCATAAAAAATGACTATAATTACAACTAGATTTTGGAGTTATTTTATAGGATATACTACTTTTTTTTTTTTTTCCTAACATATAAAGAAGGAAAATTTCGTTGAGAAGTGAACTTCACACCATCCTGATAGGAGTTCAATATCCTCGGTAAGCAGTGGGTGGAGAACTGAATTAAAGGTCCCAGTTAGGGAGAACTGGATTGAAGGTCACCTGAAATGTCACGTTGGGGGCACTCGATGAGAAGACATTAGGATCAGTAAAATGCCAGGAACAATGTTTGTCTCCTGTTAGGGGTGCAGTGAAGATTAAAATATTCACGTACAAGGTGAAGATGGCAGCCACCGACCCCCTGAGAGGAATTTCTTTGCCTAGTTATGTACTAATTCAATATTGAAGAGTTCCACTGTACTCTTCTAGATCAGCATAATTTTCCTGCTCCCATCTGACACAGTCTCAACACTCATGCTCTCTCAGCTGTGGCTCCCTTCCTCTCTCGTTCCTCCACCATCTGCTCCGCATGCTTTCCCATAAATTCCTCACTTGGACTCAATTCCCCAGCTCTGAGCTTATCTATCTCAGGGTTAGGCACTGGAGCCATCAGAAAAGCATCTGAGAACTTTCTCTGTAGAATGAATAGCATTGGCTAAAACCTCCTGAGGAGTTTGGGAGGTTTCTGGAGGGGTCAGAACTTAATTTCTTGTTTATTTTGAGGATTTTTTTGTGGTATGGGAGGACACGAGAGGTGTCAGGAGTTGACAGAAGTTTACATGATGAATATTTTCATGTTTTGAATGCTATTCCCAGTATGAAACAGTTTTTCAGATAGAGGAAATTATAAATAACAATAAAAATATTACTAAGTGCTCATTTCTGTTACAGTTAAATTTATCATGTTGTCTTTTCGCAGCCACTGCTTTCTCTTTCTTTTTTTACAAAACGTCCTGTTTCCTACAAAACAATTCCCCCCACCCCAAGAATAAAAAAAGAATCTCTTCTCTAACTTGTCTGAATTTTACTTCTCTACTAGGCAGGCTGGGGTTAGGACACGTGTAGGAACTTTCTAAATAAGAGTTTCCTAATCTTCTCTTGCACATGGCTACATTGTGGACTGAGGGGAATAATTCGCTGAGAGACAGTGCAGGAGGATAACTACCCGTGCTGAGGGAAACAGAGCTGTTAAATAGAAGCTGTATCAACATTATTCAAGTCTGAAAATAATAATAGACTTTTAGATTTCTGGGATGGAAAAACGATTAGATGTGTGTAGTTAAGTAAACTGAAGGAATAATCAAACTCTCCCCAAATAATCTTATATCAAAACCTTCAGCCTGTCCTTATTTCAACTCTACAAGCAATATAAGTGCATCACAACATGTCCAGAAGCTTGTGAAACAGGCGTATTTTACCCAGATAAAATGAACTATCAGATACTGGGAAAAAAAATAAATCTGGAATTGATCTTTTGTGGCTTCTGTGAGCGAGAAACAAGGTTGCATTAATTTTAGAACTATCTGAGCTTTGGGCGTTGACTTTCATTGGCTAAGATGTTAATATTTTATGTAAGCCTAAAGCGCGCCCAATTAAAGCGAGATCAGAAACGTCCACAAGTGTATTCAAAGAGAAGTATTAGAGTTTTAGACAGTACCATAAATTCATGCACCAAAAAAGCTACAGAGGAACAACGTTAAGGACCTGGCAAATAAATAAATAAAAGCTCGGAATGCCATTCCTGCAACTTAGGCAAGTTCCATAGTTTGAAGCAAGCCTTGCTATATATTCTTTAAAATAATTCCTACATATAAACACAGAAGGGTAATAGATGAATTACGGTGGGGATGACATTGGTAGCTCACACCTATGGCGTGGGGATGCTGCACTTGCTCAGCCCCTGTGGCAGAGCTGAAAATGTTACATGGCTGTGGAAATTAGAAGACACTGACTATCTGATCACCTCACCAAAACTATTCCTCCCATTTCTAATATCTCTAAACTTTTGGAAGCTCATCTTTGATTTCTTGAAACATACAAAAGTTAACCTGTGTGTGCTGCAAACTGACCAGCTGTATTACTCTCAGAAAAGGTTTTTGTGAACCACTGCACCATTGCAGGTGTAATTTATTTTTTCTTAAAGCAGCCCTGTAAAGGGCTCTGGAAAAGCCCAAGTTGGATGGAAACAACTTTTACAGTCATGGCCAGTTCTTGCAATGTTTGTTAATAAATTCCCTTTCTGTTAATACTGCCCAAACTCTTCCACCCAAGCAGATCACCTCCATTCCTACCTGAAGGTCTCATTTAAGAACAATGCCACTCCATACTCGGGTCTCATCGCTTGAGTTTGGGTCCCAGCCCCTGTATCCCAGCCCTTGAAACCTGTCCAACCAATTTTCTTTGCTTTGGCTACTAAACTAATTTAGGGCTGACTTTGTCTTGAATGTACAGACCTACCCTTGCAGACAGGGAAGCAGGATGTGGATTTTAAAGGTATTAAATGTGTCTGTTCTAAAAAGTCTGCCACCATTTTCTGCATGTGTCTCCACATCTATGTCTCTGTTCAAAAAATTGGAAACAGTTTCTGGACTTCCTACGGAAAATATCTTTTCATCTGTCCAACTGAAAAAAACCCCAAACTATATATATTGTTTATAGTGCCTCAGGCTGTTTTGTGAGTGGTACAGATATTTAATAGGTTCCTGTCTGCATTCTGGTAGGCAGAACTTATTAATTGTATTATAAAACAGGCTCTAGGCCCAGGGGCTGATCTGGATTTCAGGTGCAGCAGGAGATGCAGGATTTTTTCTAACAAGGGAGGTGAAAGACTAGCAAAGGTTACCCAGAGGAGTAGTAGAAGCCCCACCCCTGGGGCTTCTGCCCCCAGGGCTATTTGGACCAGGCTCTGAACAACCTGATCTAGTGGAAGATGTCCCTGCTCACTGCAAGAGGGTTGGACTAGGTGACCTCTAAAGGTCCCTTCCAGCCTAACAAATTCTGTGATTTCTCTTCCACTCACTCCCAACCCCACGAGTCTTGCTCCAGAGACTGGTGCTTCTCTTCACAACGCTCCACTGCAGACCAAACTCTTAAATAATTATATTTTTAAGGGCAATTTGGGGTCTCAAATCTGGAAGAAGGCTGTAAGGGCAGAATGAAGTCTTTCTTTGTAGTTCTTTGTGACCTAAAGACATCAAAAAATTGCCATTTGGAGGGAGGTTTTTGCTTGGTTTTTGATGTTGTGTTGGGGTTGGTTTTTCTGGGGGAGAGGGAATTGGTATATTATATTTTTTTCAATTTGTTTGTTTTGTGAACACCTACTCTTGGGATGAAAATCCCCAACTGCCGAGTGCAGACACAGAGCAAATTCATGCGGACTAACTAGGGATGGTTGAACCACTTTAGATTAAATAAAAATCAGAACTGTTTTTTCTTTTATTTCTTTTTCTTTCCCCTGAATTCTCCAAACCAAACATAAGCTTTTCTGAGGTTTATGAAAGTTTTGAAAACTTTCTGTGTTTGTTTTACAAATTTTCACATGCCTTAGCACTTCCTGGTTATGCTCTGGGTCTGGAAAGAGAAAAAGCAAAAATATTGCATAAAGAAATGCCTAGTGTTTGTTGGTAATTCTCATGGGAACACTTCCCGACAAATATTCAGTCATTTTATGCTCTTACTGTACATCCATGGTCAGCTCAGTGTCACGGAGCTAGTGATTATTGTTAGACATAAGTTACCTGTGCTTGGATATTTATTGGCTTATTATCATGCCTGTATGAATTAATATGGAGTTAAGGAATCTCTTAAGCCTCGTGAATGTTCGTGTAAAATTATATTTACTTTTGTTCTAAGAAAAGAAACACCAGTTCCTAATTAACAGAATGCCTTGGAAGCATATTTGCTGATTTTTTTTTAACACAGAACTCCTAGATCTGCTCATCTGAGGCTTTTTTTTTGTAGTTGTCGACCTTGGGTGAGCTTGTTTAACTTGGGAGACGTTATAAAGAAACTTTTGCGAATGTTTTGTTCAGAGTGTGAGTATTCTTAGCCATATATAAATGATAATGATTGCTTCCACATTTTGATTCTAGGTTTTGGTTGCAGTAGACTCTCAAAGTCAGTAAGAAAATGTGGGTAGTTATCCTTCGAGCTTCTCTGGCTACTGGTCTGCACTGAGTAAAACTGACTTTTATTGTGAGAGTGAATGTATTTTCTTTATTTTATGCAGCCAAACAAACAAACTCAGTTACTAACAACCTGAGTCAATTCTGAGTAATTGATTTAGGGCTGAAAGGCTTGTGTCCTACTACCAATCCCTTGAGCTATGCAGTCCCTAGAGAAGAAAATTATTGTATTTTTCCATCCCCTGTCTGCTCACATGAGCAGAGAAAGCAAGGCAGAGGAATGATGTGACACTCATGTCTGCTTTCATGTATCAAAGCAAAGCTGTGAGGTCCAATTTTAGTCTGTTTTTACCTCTAACTGTGTCACAGGGCCTTCAGTAAATAACAAATACAATTTGCAATTGTTTGGAATGCAAAAGGTTTTGAAGTCTTGAGGGGGTTCTCTTGCTCTTCAAGTATTGAGATTTTCTCTAAGTTTATGGTGTTTTGCTCACCTCCAGGGCTTGTGAGCCTCCTGTAAGGTCTAATCCTGGCTTGAATTCCTCTCAGCTCTCAGACCAAAGGTCTGTGCGTTGCCTAGGTCATTCAGCAAACGAACCCACCTTTCCTCAAGGACTTCAGGAGTCTTCATGTGCAGGGTCTCGCCGGTCTTTGCCAGAAACACAATAGAGTTTTTCCTGATGTATTAATAACTAAAGAGAAAGATTCGAAGAAAACGTGTGAAAATACCTCCTTCTTGCAATTGTCTATCATGGTTTAAACCACCACTTCAGCTTCTTTGGTCTCATAGGTTATAATTTCCTGTTATCAGGGTAAGGATGTTTTAAACAGCTTTTTGCAGATGATTAGGTATTTGCTGATCATTCAGAACAATTTACAAAGATAAATATATGTTAAATGGGTTTCTTGTTAAAACCAATGCAGAAGTAACCCCTCAAGGCCAGACAATAATTACTCCTAATAACAAATTAAAGCATTACCTACTTCTTTTCCGTTTTTCATTTTGAAGAGGAAATTACCTTACGGAACTGAATGTATTCAAAACTACAGATTCACTTTTTTTTTTTTTTTATAAAGCCACTGAAAAAAAAGAAAAAGAAAGTAGGAGCAAAATGGTCAGAGGAAAAGATGGCCTCCAGCATTTATTTTTTCATTAATACTGAGCAGCTTCTGAGGACCTCATCATCATCTGGCCGTACATCTGTTCCAGGACTGGTCTGTAGGTCATGGCTTACAGCATCCCTCTCTGCCCCCCAGTTGCTGCCCTCCACAACCGGGCATCTGAGCTCTCCCCTTGGGACTCATGCCCGGTTGTGTCTGCCTGGGCAGACAGGGATGCAGGGAATGGATGACTAACCTGTCTTCTTGAAACAAAAGTACTGGTTAACTTTATCTAAATAAATAGACAGAGACCTTCAGAGGTATTTAGGTCCTGTCTCACTGATTTTTGTTACCATTAGCATCAGCATGTATTATGTACCTAAGCT